>NC_135236.1:56247247-56451794 GCF_051348905.1 Ranitomeya variabilis
TTACATCCCCAGCTCAACACAGACATAGCTTTCCAGTCGAGGACTGGGTTGTGAGATTGCAGCCAAGGCAATCCTAGCACCAAATCATCATGTAGATTATACAGCACCAGAAAGCGAATAATCTCCTGGTGATCCGGATTAATACGCATAGTTACTTGTGTCCAGTATTGTGGTTTATTATTAGCCAATGGGGTGGAGTCAATCCCCTTCAGAGGAATAGGAGTCTCCAAAGGCTCTAAATCATACCCACAGTGTTTGGCAAAGGACCAATCCATAAGACTCAAAGCGGCGCCAGAGTCGACATAGGCGTCCGTGGTAATAGATGACAAAGAGCAAATCAGGGTCACAGATAGAATAAACTTAGACGGTAAGGTGCAAATGGAAACAGATTTACCAAGCTTTTTAGTGCGCTTAGAGCATGCTGATATAACATGAGTAGAATCACCACAATAGAAACACAACCCATTTTTCCGTCTAAAATTCTGCCGCTCGCTTCGGGACAGAATTCTATCACACTGCATACTCTCTGGCGATTTCTCAGTGGACACCGCCAGATGGTGCACTGGTTTGCGCTCCCGCAAACGCCTATCGATCTGAATAGCCATTGTCATGGACTCATTCAGACCCGCAGGCACAGGGAACCCCACCATAACGTCCTTAATGGCATCAGAGAGACCCTCTCTGAAAGTCGCCGCCAGGGCGCACTCATTCCACTGAGTAAGCACAGACCATTTACGGAATCTTTGGCAGTAAATTTCCGCTTCATCTTGCCCCTGAGATAGGGACATCAAAGTTTTTTCTGCCTGAAGCTCCAAATGAGGTTCGTCATAAAGCAACCCCAAGGCCAGAAAAAACGCATCCACATTGAGCAACGCAGGATCCCCTGGTGTCAATGAAAAAGCCCAGTCTTGAGGGTCGCCCCGGAGCAAGGAAATCACAATCCTGACCTGCTGTGCAGGATCTCCGGCAGAGCGAGATTTCAGGGACAAAAATAATTTGCAATTATTTCGAAAATTCTGAAACCCAGATCTATTCCCCGAGAAAAATTCCGGCAAAGGAATTCTCGGCTCAGATACAGGTGCATGACAAACAAAATCTTGCAAATTTTGTACCTTCTTGGCGAGATTATTCAAACCTGCAGTTACACTCTGAAGATCCATTGCAAACAGGTGGACACAGAGCCATTCAAAGGAGAGAAAAAAAAAAAAAAAAAAAAAAAAATTTCAGCAGACTACTTATTACTCTCCTTTCTCAGCCAAGGATTTTAACCCTTTAGTGGGCTGGTCAAACTGTCATGATCTCAATGGCAAGAGATCATAGCATCAGCATATATAGGAACTAGCTCTTGGAAGATGGAAACTGAGCTGACCATGAACTAAACCTAACGCACAACTAGCAGTGGCCGGGTAGCATGCCTACGTTGATTCTAGATGCCCAGCACCAGCCGGAGGACTAAATAAAGCTAGCAGAGGAAAATATTAGTCCTAGCTCACCTCTAGAGAAATACCCCGAAAGGAGACAGAGGCCCCCCACATGTATTGGCGGTGAATAAAGATGAAATAACAAACGTAGTATGAAAATAGGTTTAGCAAATTTGAGGTCCACTTACTACATAGCAGAAGACAGAAAGGACACTTTCATGGTCAGCTGAAAACCCTATCAAAACACCATCCAGAAATTACTTTAAAACTCTGGCATTAACTCATAACACCAGAGTGGCAATTCCTGTTCACAAGAGCTTTCCAGACACAGTAACGAAACTACAGCTGTGAACTGGAACAAAAATGCAAAAACAAACATGGACAAGAGTCCAACTTATCTAGTAGTTGTCTAGGAGCAGGAACAAGCACAGAGAGGCTTCTGATAACATTGTTGACCGGCAAGCAACTAACAGAGCAGCAAGGTTATATAGCGACTCCCACATCTTGATGGGAACAGGTGAACAGAGAAGATGAAGACACCAGTTCAATTCCACCAGTAGCCACCGGGGGAGCCCAGAATCCAAATTCACAACAGGCTGGTAAGGGGCCATGGATATTACCCCCAACCTAAAAATAACAGCCCTCAGCCACCTCAGAAAAGTTACATCTATTAGATGCCCGGCTCTTCCACTTGCCCTGTAGTGGTGGCAAGTGGGGTAATAGTTGGGGGCTTGATGTCACCTTTGTGTTGTCAGGTGACATCAAGTCCAGATGCTTGTAATGGAGAGGTGTCTATAAGACTATTACTAACTCCATAGTCATATTGTATTAAAAAACAAACATCATCAGAATAAAGTCTTTTAAATGAAATAATGGCACAGACTTCTTTAATGAATCTAAATTAAACCGCACTCACATCATCGCCCATTCCACTGAAGCCATGGTCTCCTGTAATAAAACAAAAAAGAAAAACAACCTTATTCCTCACTTGTCTGTCGTTCTGTCCCACGCCATAATCCATGTCTGGGTATAAACAGTTTTCAACGTCCAGGCTGAGAACCACTGATGAATGAGCTGCTACAAGAGCAGCGTCCGAGACCAGCGGTGAAGTTATCAATGTTTCCGCTGGTCACTGAGGCTGCGTTTACAGCAGGGCTCCTGAACTGCGGTGACCTCAGTGAGATCAGCACTGCACCGTGAAACTTTTTCCCACGTGGGACATCGTAGGATCCTTGGACTTCTTCAAGACTGAATGGGATTTGTTTTTGTTTTTTTAATAAATGGGAAAACAAAGACATTTGTCAAGGAGTATTTTTGTGAATAACGGATTTTTGTGTCTCTTTTTCTTACTGGGTTAGTAATGGGGGTGTCTGATAGATTTGCTCGACTCAAGTAACAAGCACCCAAGCATTTAAGTGTTGTTCACTCATCACTAATGAAAACAATGGAAACTCAAAGTCACCACCAAAAAAACCTTGAGACAGCAGCATATAGAAACAATACAGGATTTAGAAAATGTTGACACAAGTCAAAAGGTTTTTTTATGTTTGATTTTTTTTTTTACAAATTTCAGATTTTTTTTTTTACTCATCAAATTATATATAAAAAAATGTGGTATGGTTTGGTATCTCCATAATCACACTGACCTGGAGAATTATGTTACCATATCATTTTTACCGCACAATGTTTGCCGTAAAAAAAAAACACAAAAAAAACAACAAAGAACAATGGTAGAATGTTGGTGGGGTTTTCAAGATATTTCACAATAATTTTTTTTCATGTTTTTTAGTACACTACATGACAAAATGAATTTTGTGTTTCAAAACTATAAGACTATGTTCACATGTTGCGTTTTAGCTTTTCTTTTAATGCAAATTTTAAGTGGTGTTTTACAATACCAGAAAAGGCTAAGAGATTTCAGAAATGTCATGAACGCACACTGGGTTTTTTTTTGTTCCTGACTGATTTGGAAAACTGCTGCCTTTTTGCAAACTGCTGCATGTCACGTCTTTCAAGTTTTTTTCACCCATAGAAAACAATGGGTAAGTGCAAAAACGCAGCAAAAAAAAAATGCAGGTGTCAGGTTTTGCTGCATTTTTGGTACAAAAACTTAAGGACGTTATATCATGGTTTTTTGGGGGAACTAAAGTATATCAACACGCACAAGAGACGATAAAAACACAGCTAAAAAAACACAGCAAAAACTCAGAAAAACCTGGTTTGTGGAAGTAGCTTATTAACTGCCAAGAAAGCAGGGTTTGCCTGCGGAAAAGAAAAAATGCAGCAGAAACGAAACTGTGAACATAGCCTAACTCGTCCAACAAAAAAAGAAAAAAAAAGTTGTCATACATCTATGTCGATGGGGAATAAAATAAAGTTCTGGCTCTTGGAAGAAAGTGAGAAAAAATAAAAGTGCAAAAAAAAAAAATGGTGGCAGCGGGAAGAGTGACCAGCTTAGTGGTCTCCTTACGGAGAAACGTTACTTCTTGAAGAAAGCTGACATGTTTCCTAATCTCACACAACCATATTAAAAATTGAGTTAAAACAAATAAATCCCGGGAACAGATTGCGGTGAATCTTCTACATAGCAAACATAAGTTCTTAATGTTTCTTTTTTAAGTACTAAACCACGTTATGTAGTTAACAAGCGAGGCATATAGCTGTCACCTAAAAGTAACGTACGGCTTACAGCGGCCTCACAAGTCTGTTCTCCTGCATACATTAAACTCCAGGATTTAACATCATTTGTAGAAAACATATATTTTTTCACAGTCTTAAATTTCATCACCGAGATGTTCAAATTGTTCCGTTCTGACTTGGTGATTTACGTGAAGTACAGGAATGAGATCGGCTAAAACAATTCTGTATTTTAAGATTTGTGCATATAACTACTCCAAATTCTGGAGGCGAAGCTACCGGGATGCAGAAGTTGCAGTTTTACCTGTGCCCTGGTGCCTGAGGGGTTTTCTAACAAATTAGAAAACAACATATAAATAGCTCATGATAGTGGAAGGACCGGGATGTAGATTTTGAATAGTGATCCAAAAGCTTCAACTTCCAACTATTACACTTACTCTTGCCTACCTAGTTATCCTCGATGCAATTGAGCATCTTGTTTTATTTAAAGTGGACATTTCAGTGGATTTTTTTCATTTAAACTATGTTCCTCCTCCAGTTGCCACTGCTCCACTGATTCCGGAACAGTTTTTCTTTTTCTTCTACGCCCCTACGTTCAAAAGTTATACCACCAGGAAATAATAGGTGCAAAGTTGGGCGTATGCCACAGAACTTCTCTGTGGGTGTGGCCATGTTTTGATTGGCCGGCATCAAAGAAGAAAACGTAAACGCCCCCAAAGAACATGGTTGAAGGGACATTATCATTTGGTGTTGTTACAGGGTTGGTATTGGTGGGTTGGATAAGCACTGCCTCTATTGGTAGGAGGTAATCACAGCCTCACCCTTGGTATAAACATCAATGAATACTTATCCAATCAAAATCTTGATCTGGATAAATGTAAAATCAATAACATTTGGATGTACAGTCCATTACTTTTTTTTCCCTACAGGATAAGGATAGGTATGCCATCGGAAACGTTTCCTATTCTTTCACTGGATATAAAATAAAGCAGCTTTGCAATAGGTGTTAATGAAAAATGGCCTCCTGTCTTGTTTCTCCAGCTTCTATTCAGACTAACAGACAACTTGTATGAATCCTTAATTGGTTCTAGTGATTTTTGTGCATGTGTGAACTCATCATCCAAGGGCTGCTGAATTATATGTCTAGACGCAAACGCATCACCCCATAGCATTAGTCTCTTTGTATATGTCTGAGCTCACTATTAGTGATGGGCAAACTCAAACAGTAGAATTCGGGGTCTATACCGAACACCTACTGTTCGGGCATGGACCCCGAACATAGATTTCTCCAGGATGTCCATGTAACTGTTCAGGTTCAGCACCCCAAACAACGGAAGTTTCCCACGCTGTCATCTCTATTTAGACCTGAGCTATGGGAGCGACCACTCCCACCCAAGCTCTTCTGGTTGCTCCTAAAACCCAGACCCCAAATCCAGTCCCATTGAAAACTTCTCAGCATCCTATTTTTGCTGGAATGTTCATTTCCAAGATCTATATCACCCAGGCTAACCACATATCTACTATCCAGGAATTTACCACCTGCTGCTTTACAGTACCTGTGGACTTATTGTTCATTGGTTCCAGTACTATGTACGGACATGATTATAGCTGTATAATTCACATATCACTGTGGGTTGCCCTCTGTGACAAGAGCACAGGCAACGTTTAAAGAATGACAAAAGTATCTTCTTTTGTCCTATACTGTTTATTTCATCTGCCGAAATCTTGAACAACCTCTTTAAAGTCGGTTACTTAACAGAACACGTAAGTAGTTTTCAGCACTTTTATTATTGCCCCTTCGCAATAACCTTTTGTTTTCAGTACAGCGACCTTTTAACTTGACTTCACAGTTACGATGATCTATCGGAAAGGCTGTTGTACAAACGCGGGAGGGTCATACTTATGTTGAATCATTTCCCTTTATTTCACTTTAATATTTCCTGTGACAATAACCCTGATCTGAATACTTTGATCCGAAGCTGGTTTTCTTCATGCCGCCCTCTCTTGACGTTTTCACAACAGGCATGTCAATCCTTGTAGCCCTCTGCAGTTCTCTCATTGACAATATGGTTGAGTGGAGCTGACCATCTGCTCTGGTTGTCATTGCTGGGAATAACGTTCCTCCCAAGACAAGGCTGGAGGAACGAGCATTTTATTTGTGCCAGGTTCCAATTTCACATTTCAGCTTTGCACAGAAACAAATATTAATTTTTATGGTTCAGTCCCTTCGTCTGCCCCTTGGTTCCTTAGCCGAAAGGCTTGTGCCGGGAATGACCTGGCTAGCATGGTGCAGAGCAAACACAAAAGACCCAGATTTTGTCCAGTGCTTTCAATATGGAAGATATTTGTAGTGAGTATACTTCTTATATTTTCTGACACATAACGCTCAGCATGATTCCACACAAAGACCTCTGAAAATCAAAGCGTTAAACATCAAGGATCTTTTTCATACCCAAGAAGCCATCAATGTAGAACATTTCCATGACGTAAGGGGTACACGTGACTCATGACCGCCTTTACTGACTTAAATTGCCTAATCTTAATTAATTACTGAATCCGATCTATCGTAAACTGCCTTATCATAAGGTCCCCGCCTGAATAATGACATTACACCAGATTTGGATTAAATGGCCACAGCAGCCTTTTATTAAACATACAATACAACATGTAAACAATATCCCCCCCAGGGAGTGGTGGTCCTCGAAGCCTAAAAAATAACCTTGCATAAATTCAAATTGTGTACCTTGGCTTCCAGGCTTAGTCTTGCCTCCAGCCGCTAAGCACCAGCTCGGAGGCAGGTAATGACCAACCCGGCCAAACCAACCGATTACCAAATCCTTTAATCAGCCCCTCCATGGGCTGATCTACCACAACCACTCGCAATCCACTCCGGGGGAGTCCAGGACCAATAGAGGTCCCCCCCTACAATCCGCCATTCCCCTCTTTCCACTAACTTCGAGGACCTCCCTCCCCCGCCACCAACATAAATGTTTTGACACCTCAAACATTTGTGTCCCTCCACACCTTCAAACCCGTCTCAATTCCTTCCTGAACAGCGAGACACCACATGTCAACCCCGATTGCATTTAAATGCACGCCATCTGCCCTCCAATATTCACCCTTTCCGGATTCCAAATTTACATGACGTACTACCAACGCCCCATTCCGTGCCATGAACCGAGATACCGCCATATTTAGTTTTATTCTGGCCTTATTTATCCCCTCAATTGAGCGAGCACTGCGCCACACCTTCCTAGGGATAATATCCGACCAGACAACTAACAACTTCGGAAACGCCGCCCAAAGTCTTAAAATGTCGAACTTTATGTCCTTTATCAATTCCCTACAAGGCCTCTTGCCCAAGTCATTCCCGCCCAAATGAATTACTACCACATCCGGAGCTCGATCCAAACGAACAAACTGGTGGAACTCCGGCAAAAACTGGCTCCATATCATTCCGCGTTTCGCTGTCTCTCTTGAGAACCCCAGTTGCCACCCGTCCGGCCGAATTGCGGCCCGCAAAGCCGCCCAAAAAACGAAAGAGTGGCCCATGATCCACACCAGCCGGTGCTCGCAGCCTGAAATAGATAACACAACTATAAGAAAAAAACAACTCAACTATTAAACCATTAAACCAAGTCCGGGCGGATTTAGGAAATGAATCTCCTCGACTCACACCGCCCGATCTTTTTAACCACCTCCTCGCCCAGGCCACTCCTGGCAGCTTCCGTCGCTGCGCTGATCCTAAATGAGTGCCCACTGTAATCCCCCGGTGAAATTCCCCCTACGATCAAACATTTCTTAAAAACCGTTATGAACTGAAATCGAGATAAAAAGGAACCGTCCTCATGGACCAAAAGGGGGTTGGACAACCCTCCGCCCATCCCCATGAAAGCATTGACACACAGGACCGGGCATAACGGGGATCCGGCCACCTTAAATAACACCACTTTACAGCCTTTACCTTGACTGTCTGTCTTGGAAAATCGAAGCCGAATAACTACCCTATCATTATATACGTCCACGTCTTCCCTCAACAAACCCCCTTTGGTTCTTTTAGAGGGGCTGACCAACTCCCCTAACCGAAAGGCTCCAAAGAACGCTAATGCGAAGGCCGCCTTAAAAAGAATTATTTCCCATTGCGATGAACAGACCGAAGCTAACTGATTGGCCAAAATTAGCAATACCTCATATGATACCGGGCGTCTTTTATCGCTCACCGCCCAACCTTTTCTCCATCCCTTTAACGTCTGAACTACCAAAAAAGACTTTGTGACATCCTTAAGGCCCCGAGCCTTGAAACCAAATGCAATGCCCGCAAACAACTTGTTCAGTCTCGACACGGACCAACCCGACTCTTTAACATGCCTGATCAACAACAATAATCTGCTCTCATCCTGTAGCCCCACCCCTAAAGAAACACCCCACTCTTCCCAAGTACCCCATGCCTGCTGATACTGCCTCCAAGACCTAGCCGATAAAGAATTCTGAAACAGATAATCTACTGCCCGCCAGGAAGCTTCCATAACTCCGCTGGGCACTCCCGGCCTGTTGACTCCGCCAGGTACCAATTCTCGAAAACGATCTCCCTGCAAGTGAGAAAGAGCAACAGAGACTGGGTTAGAAGCCATCGTCCTGACCTCCGCCACAATCCACAAATTCAAAGATAAGCCCAAAAACACCAAACGCTGCAAAATTTTAACTACCGCCGGTGAATCAGCCGACAGTGAATTTATCGCCACGGCAACCGCATTGGACCCACATGGAAAACAAATCTTCCTGTCTTGCACACTGTTACCCCATAACGACAACGCAACAACCATAGGAAACAAATGAGGAAGAACCCGATTTTGTAGCCAACCTTGGTCCCGCCAGAAACCAGGCCATTCAGCCAACAACCAACTGCCTTGAAAAAACAAACCAAAACCCACGATCATCCACCACGGCAATGATGAAACCCAAATCATCTGAATTCATGACCGGTTTTATCCAGATACACTTTCCGTTGTAATTCTCCAAAAAATTTGCCCATACTGCCAAATCTTCACGCAATTCCTTCTTTAGTCTGATAAAATGAACCAGAGATTGAACGCCCTTGGTCGCCAAAGACAACCTGCGGCAGAATGCCCTTCCCATCGGCATGATACGGCAAGCGAAGTTTAATTTGCCAAGCAAAGATTGTACCTCCCTCAGCTTCAATTTTTTAGCACTACATGTCCTAGACACCTCTTCGCTCAGAGCGCTAACCTTCTCTTCAGGCAACCTGCACACCATTTCTAAGGTATCGATTTCTATACCCAGAAACAGAAACTTAGAACAGTGACTGGACCCACAGTTTTGTCCGTAGCTAAAGGAACCCTGAAAATATTGTACACTCTCTCCATAGTGTGCAACAGCACCGAGCAATCGGTACTTTGAGCCGGGCCTATAAACAGGAAATCATCCAGATAGTGAATGCCAGATTTCAAGCCCGACACGTCTTTCACCACCCACTCCAAAAAGGTGCTAAAAGTTTCGAAGTACGTGCAGGAAAGGGAACAACCCATGGGGAGACATCGATCGACGAAAAAACCTCCATCCCAATAGCAACCCAGAAGATGCATACTCTCCAGGTGAATCGGTAGTAGCCTGAACGCGGCTTCGATATCCGTTTTCGCCAACAGTGCGCCACCCCCGCATACCCGCACCCAATCCATAGCCGCATCAAATGAAGTGTAAATCACCGAACATAACTGAGGGTCAATTCCATCATTTACTGAGGACCCTTTCGGAAAGGACAGATGATGAATCAATCTGAATTTATTGGGTTCCTTTTTTGGTACCACGCCCAACGGGGAAACCCTCAAATTGCGTATAGGCGCAACTGGAAAAGGGCCGGCCATCCTGCCCAATTTAACTTCGCTTTCCAGCTTATTAGCAACCACGTCAGGAAATTGCAGAGCCGATTTCAAATTTTTGGTGGAAAAATTATGTGCCGCATCCACGAATGGAATACGGAAACCATCCCGAAAACCTCCTTCTAACAAAGCTGCAGCTGGTGTATCAGGGTACCTATTTAGAAATGGCATCATCACGTCCAGACGAATTGGCGTCATTCCTTTTTTCAGTACCGTCTCCGCTTCTCTGTCTGCCACCCTTAAAACATTTGGATGACCCGTGTGTTCCCCCGCAAGTTGCACATTCATGCTTGAATTTGCATTTTCCCCCAAATTTACATGATCCCTCATTGAATGCAAAGCACAGTCCTCTCTGCATTGCCGCTGAGTGTCCCGACCGCCCTGAACCCTCAGCGCTTCCAGGAAAAAACTGGCTGCCTGACCCAAAGCGTGACGGAACCATAACCTTCATCCACAAAGCTATATCCTTGTGATCCCACCGAATACTGGGCCTAATGGCCTTCTGCTGCCGGAATTGCTCATCGTATCTGAGCCAACCTTGGCCCCCGTAAGTTCGATAAACTTCCCCAATCGCATCCATGTAACAAAAGAGCCCCGAGCAGTTCTCGGGGGACCTCTCCCCAATCACACTTTCCAAAATGGCGAATGCCTGCAACCAATTAGAAAACATCCTAGGAATCAGCCTAAAACGCCTTTTCTCTTCCTCCTCTTTTTTTAAATCATCTTTGCGCAGCCTGTCCAATTGAAAACGCTCTAGTGGTAATAAGGAGAATATTTCCATGTAATCCCCTTTCCAAATTTTCTCCCTAGTTTCACTTTTTAAGTGTGCACCCAACAGTCCCTCGAAACAAACGTATACCTCCCCACGGGCCACGTCATCCAAACGCACTGAGGTATCTTTTTCCGCTTCCCCTGCCTGACTGGCAACAGACACGCTAACCGATTGTACGGCAGCACTCGGCGCCGCAGCATCATTCCCCACGTTATCTGACGACATACTCCCAGAACTAATACCAGCGAACCCCCCCAGAGAACCCCTCGAACCCGAAACTTCCCCCGGATTCCCAAGCCATGCCGCAGAAGGAGAAAACCCCAGGTTTGAACCCCCCGATCCCCATAGCGCCACCAGATCTCTAAGCCCATGCATGATAAGACCTAACCCCCGACTCCCCCCATAAATACATCCCGACTAACACCGACAGAGGGAGCTAACACAGGGGTACATGAAAGAAAAGGACTGTCCTCACCTAGCTGCCCGAGCGCTGTGGACCCGGCAGCCAAAGATCCTGAAGCCAGACGAATGTGCTCCTCTCCTGGGCTCTCCATCCGTTGATCCCCGGGTAAGTCAGACGGCCGACTGCCGTCCTGTGATACCCCATCCGAAGGTGCAGGGTCCCTTGCTGCCGACGCCGACGCTGTGAAGATGCCTGAGCCAGCGTAGCGCTGCCCGTGCTGGGAAGTGTTCCTGTCCGCAGCTGTGACATGACCTGACCCCCTGGTTGGACTAAACCCCGGCCTGCGCTGGCTAGAGGAAGTCAGCCATCCAGCTCCATGCCCCATCCCAGGCAGAGCGCTGCTGACAGGGCCGGCAGAACGCCACCCGCTAGATGCCCCACGCCGAGAGGCCTGGGAATAAGGCCCCTGCCTCCTGGAAGCGCCCGCTCCTCCACGCCGAGCAGGCTCACCTGACCTGGTGCAGCCCGCTGCTCCTGGTCCCAACACCTGGTGAGACAAAAAATGCCGAGGAGGAGGCCGACACCTCCCCCTGCTGCAGGCCCCGCCGTGCCACCGGATTCCTCTTGGCTCTGCCGCGGGCCGCTGCTGCACCGCTGCTCGCGTCTCCCGCCGGAGGGCCCTGAGAGGGGCTCCTGATACGGCGCCGGGCCCGAGGGGTGACGTCAGGGCTCAAGCGCGCCGGAGGCCTGGACCTCAACGGCCGGCGTCCCTGTGCTGGTACCTGGGCCAGTCCTGTCACCGCTCCGTCCAGAAGGCTGCTGACGGACTGCTGCAGCCATTCGCTGCCCTGTGTGCTGTGGCCTGTTCGCGCAGCCTGTGCAATAAGGCCTCCACGTCCATCACTGGGGATTTCAGCAACCGACGGACCAGTAGGTGAGCGTGGCAGTTGCTGAGGTGAAATTGGCAGTTTTTTTTTCCAGATCACCCCCTCAGAAAGCTCCCCTTGCTTGCTCCTCCCTGCCTCATCCAAACCCTGCTCCCCCTGTGTCCAATTCAAAAATACACAGTCCAAGGAAACTATTTAACTTGCCCTTGCCTACCCTGAGGCTCTGCCATTCCCTGTGACCCCGTCATGCTGGCCTCCCTTGAGGGCCAGGGGCCCAGTACAGCCTTTCCTTCACTGACTCCTGGTCGGAATAAAGTAGCTTGGACTACGACTTTCAACTTTTTAAGATGCTATAAATGGGATATGCAAAAAAAAGGTTCCAGGCACCATATAGTATCAACAAAAGAAAAGCGTTCCGGCTCCATAAAACAATGTTTCTTTATTCTTTCCTTAAAATTCCTTCAATTCCATAACTCCTTGCATACATGCGAATGCTTAGGTACAAGAAATATGCAACGCGTTTCGATCGTGTCAGATCTTAATCAATGCATAATCCTAACAAGCACATACTGATTCTTTTGTATTGTGCTTGGACCAATGCCAAAAGCAGTCCAAGTCACCTGACTAGAGCTGCAGGTCCTGAACGGACATTCTACCTTTTGCATATACAAATATAAATATAACAATTACTTTGTACAAAAATATAAAGTAAATTTACAAAAGTTAAAATATATATACGCATAATGAAGTTTAACATTACATTATTTTAGTTTTTCGATTAATTTGATTCTTTTATAAATTGCTCGGACCAATGTCTAAAGCAGTACAAGTCACCTGACTAGGACTGCAGGTCCTGAGCGAAAATTCTACCCTTTGCATATATAAATGTAAATATAACACTTCATTTAGTACAAAACTATCAAATAAATTTACAAAAGTTAAAATATAAACACATAATACAGTTTAACAATAGTGATACATTATTTCAGTTTTTCGGTTGAGACCTAATGGATATCGGGTTTGTAGATTATATATCCAGAAAGCTTCTCTGGTGAGAAGCCGTCTTTTTACATCACCTCCACGCTGCGACATTTTAACATGTTCAATTCCTTGAATCCTCATACTAGACGTGCTTCCTGCGTGATGTATAGCAAAGTGTTTGGCGACTGCTGATATATTGCGATTCCCAGTATTAATATTGGCCACATCCCTCAAATGCTCTGATATTCTCACCTTTAGTTTTCTAGTGGTGCATCCTATATAAGAGACATTACAGGCGGTACAATCAATCTTATAGACAACATTATTGGTATGACAATTAATAAAATCCTTGATAAAATAGGATTTTGTTTCCTCCTTATTTTGAAAACTATTTTTTGTTACAGCATTACGACAGGTACTACATGCTGTGACACCACATCTAAAAAAAACCTTACAATCCAGCCAGGTTTTTGATGTCACCTGGGGAATATGAGAGCTGGGGGATAATGTACTGCCAATTGTCGGCGCTCTTCTTGCCACTGTATTCAGTCCATCTTTTAGGATTTCAGAAAGCACATCATCCTCCTGTAAAATGGGTAATCTTTTTAGGATTATGTTTTTTATATCAGAAAATTGAGGACTATACTGGAAACAGACATATGGTTTATTTTTATTCTTCTCTTTACCTTCATTATTTTCTATATTTGTTCTAAGAAAATTGTCTCTAGATTTACTGCGTACTATTTTATGTGCCCTATCCAGGGTCCAATTGGGGTACTCCCGCTTCTTTAATTTAGCCCTCAAATGATGAAATTCTTCATCTCTGTCTGTTTCTCCACTACAATTCCTTTTTAACCTGGTATACTCCCCCACCGGGATAGATTTTATCGTATGTCTTGGATGACTACTCCTTGCGTGTAATATTGTATTACCACTTAGGGGTTTCACATGAGTTTTACTTCCAATTATTTTATTAGTTACCCCCATCAGATCCAAATCTAAAAATGACATTTTATCAGCATCCCATCTGTGGGTAAAATTTGATTCCATATTAATTTGCGTTGATATATTTTTTAAAGTCTGGTACGGCAGACACATCGCCCCCCCAAATGATTAGGGTGTCGTCGATGTATCTGCCGTAACAGACAAGAGCCTCAACAAAAGGATTGTCCACGCTGTAAATATATTTACGCTCCCAATACGCCATGGTCAAATTTGCTAGCGACGGGGAGTATCTGGCTCCCATAGGAACTCCTGTTCTCTGTTCATATACCACATTTTCAAAGGAAAAGATGTTGTGCTTAAGGAGAAAAAAGGTTACCTGCAGAACAGAATTACTAAGATTTTGTGTACATGAGCTGTTGTTTTCTAGTATTGCAGCGCTTCCATTGCTAATGTGTGCGGCATACAGATATATAGCGATATAACATCGCAGCAGAGCCATGAGAAATTACTCTGCCATATTTTATTTGAAAAAGTTCTTAACACCTCCCTAGAATCTTTAATGTAACCTGGCAATTTAACCACAAGCGACTGCAAAATGGAATCCACCCATTCGCATAAGTGTTCATTCATCGAGCCCATTCCCGATACTATTGGTCTTATTGCGGGCAGACCTTCTCCTTTATGAACTTTTGGCAGTCCATATAAAATTGGCAATTTTGGACAGGGGACATACAGGTAATCAGCTTGTTTATTGGCTGGCTGAGGTTTATATAACCATAAACCTTTTTTTTTTTCTCTGCTTATACCATATAGTATCCTCAGTGTCAACCTCAGCACCACAAGTGTCAGCACAAATGTCCATCACATTGACAGCCATAACACCACTGGCCGCCGGAAAGTTCTAGACTTACTCCAAAACATAACTGGAAGTTTCTGGTCACCAACCCAAACCCACTACAGTGGACTTTCATTTTACACACAAATATATGGACCTCTTAGGCCAGCTGGACTGCCAATTATCAAATGTGACTGTCCCGTCTCCACCTTATACAGTTCTACTCCGGGAAAATGCATTTACACACTTCACAGAAAAAGGAGACTGAACACAATAATATTCCACCACAAAGTAAGAAGAAATCTAGTGTCTGTATGGAAGGGTAATAAACCATGGAATGTCAAAGCAAAAGAGCATAGAAACTCACTTATGTCAGAATACAGGAAAAATGATCACAGCGATGTAACAGTACAGGGATAATAAACACAGCGATGTCACAGTACAGGGATAATTCACACAGTGATGTCACAGTACAGGGATAATAAACACAGCGATGTCACAGTACAGGGATAATAAACACAGCGATGTCACAGTACAGGGATAATGAACACAGTGATGTCACAGTACAGGGATAATAAACACAGTGATGTCACAGTACAGGGATAATAAACACAGCGATGTCACAGTACAGGGATAATAAACACAGCGATGTCACAGTACAGGGATAATAAACACAGTGATGTCACAGTACAGAGATAATAAACACAGTGATGTCACAGTACAGGGATAATAAACACTGTGATGTCACAGTACAGGGATAATAAACAGTGATGTCACAGTACAGGGATAATAAACACAGTGATGTCACAGTACAGGAATAACAAACACAGTGATGTCACAGTACAGGGATAATAAACAGTGATGTCACAGTACAGGGATAATAAACAGTGATGTCACAGTACAGGGATAATAAACACAGTGATGTCACAGTACAGGGATAATAAACACAGCGATGTCATAGTACAGGGATAATAAACACAGTGATGTCACAGTACAGGGATAATAAACAGTGATGTCACAGTACGGGGATAATAAATACAGTGATGTCACAGTACAGGGATAATAAACACAGTGATGTCACAGTACAGGAATAATAAACAGTGATGTCACAGTACAGGGATAATAAACAGTGATGTCAGAGTACAGAGATAATAAACACAGTGATGTCACAGTACAGGGATAATAAACACAGTGATGTCACAGTACAGAGATAATAAACAGCGATGTCACAGTACAGGGATAATAAATACAGTGATGTCACAGTACAGGGATAATAAACAGTGATGTCAGAGTACAGAGATAATAAACACAGTGATGTCACAGTACAGGGATAAGAAACACAGTGATGTCACAGTACAGGGATAAGAAACAAAGTGATGTCACAGTACAGGGATAATAAACAGTGATGTCACAGTACAGGGATAATAAACACAGTGATGTCACAGTACAGAGATAATAAACGCAGTGATGTCACAGTACAGGGATAATAAACACAGTGATGTCACAGTACAGAGATAATACACACAGTGATGTCACAGTACAGGGATAATAAACACAGTGATGTCACAGTACAGAGGTAATAAACACAGTGATGTCACCGTACAGAGATAATAAACACAATGATGTCACAGTACAGGGATAATACACACAGTGATGTCACAGTACAGAGATTATAAACACAGTGATGTCACAGTACAGGGGTAATACACACAGCGATGTCACAGTACAGGGATAATACACACAGTGATGTCACAGAACAGGGATAATAAACACAGTGATGTCACAGTACAGGGATAAGAAACACAGTGATGTCACAGTACAGGGATAAGAAACACAGTGATGTCACAGTACAGGGATAATAAACAGTGATGTCACAGTACAGGGATAATAAACACAGTGATGTCACAGTACAGAGATAATAAACGCAGTGATGTCACAGTACAGGGATAATAAACACAGTGATGTCACAGTACAGAGATAATACACACAGTGATGTCAAAGTACAGGGATAATAAACACAGTGATGTCACAGTACAGAGGTAATAAACACAGTGATGTCACCGTACAGAGATAATAAACACAATGATGTCACAGTACAGGGATAATACACACAGTGATGTCACAGTACAGAGATTATAAACACAGTGATGTCACAGTACAGGGGTAATACACACAGCGATGTCACAGTACAGGGATAATACACACAGTGATGTCACAGAACAGGGATAATAAACACAGTGATGTCACAGTACAGGGATAAGAAACACAGTGATGTCACAGTACAGGGATAAGAAACACAGTGATGTCACAGTACAGGGATAATAAACAGTGATGTCACAGTACAGGGATAATAAACACAGTGATGTCACAGTACAGAGATAATAAACGCAGTGATGTCACAGTACAGGGATAATAAACACAGTGATGTCACAGTACAGAGATAATACACACAGTGATGTCACAGTACAGGGATAATAAACACAGTGATGTCACAGTACAGAGGTAATAAACACAGTGATGTCACAGTACAGGGATAATACACACAGTGATGTCACAGTACAGAGATTATAAACACAGTGATGTCACAGTACAGGGGTAATACACACAGCGATGTCACAGTACAGGGATAATACACACAGTGATGTCACAGAACAGGGATAATAAACACAGTGATGTCACAGTACAGGGATAATACACACAGTGATGTCACAGTACAGAGATTATAAACACAGTGATGTCACAGTACAGGGGTAATACACACAGCGATGTCACAGTACAGGGATAATACACACAGTGATGTCACAGAACAGGGATAATAAACACAGTGATGTCACAGTACAGGGATAATACACACAGCTATGTCACAGTAGAGGGATAATAAACAGTGATGTCACAGTACAGGGATAATAAACAGGGATGTCACAGTACAGGGATAATAAACACAGTGATGTCACAGTCCAGGGATAATAAACACAGTGATGTCACAGTACAGGGATAATAAACAGTGATGTCACAGTACAGGGATAATACACACAGTGATGTCACAGTACAGGGATAATAAACACAGTGATGTCACAGTACAGAGATAATAAACACAGTGATGTCACAGTACAGGGATTATAAACAGGGATGTCACAGTACAGGGATAATACACACAGTGATGTCACAGAACAGAGATAATAAACAGTGATGTCACAGTACAGAGATAATAAACACAGTGATGTCACAGTACAGAGATAATAAACACAGTGATGTCACAGTACAGGGATAATAAACACAGCGATGTCACAGTACAGGGATAATAAACACAGCGATGTCACAGTACAGGGATAATAAACACTGTGATGTCACAGTACAGGGATAATACACACAGTGATGTCACAGTGCAGGGATAATACACACAGTGATGTCACAGAACAGGGATAATAAACACAGTGATGTCACAGTACAGAGATAATAAACACAGTGATGTCACAGAACAGGGATAATAAACACAGTGATGTCACAGAACAGAGATAATAAACACAGTGATGTCACAGAACAGGGATAGTAAACACAGTGATGTCACAGTACAGGGATAATAAACAGGGATGTCACAGTACAGGGATAATACACACAGTGATGTCACAGAACAGGGATAATAAACACAGTGATGTCACAGTACAGAGATAATAAACACAGTGATGTCACAGAACAGGGATAATAAACACAGTGATGTCACAGAACAGGGATAATACACACAGTGATGTCACAGTACAAAGATAATAAACACAGTGATGTCACAGAACAGGGATAGTAAACACAGTGATGTCACAGTACAGGGATAATAAACAGGGATGTCACAGTACAGGGATAATACACAGTGATGTCAGAGAACAGGGATAATAAACACAGTGATGTCACAGTACAGGGATAATAAACAGGGATGTCACAGTACAGGGATAATAAACACAGTGATGTCACAGTACAGGGATAATACACACAGTGATGTCACAGTACAGAGATTATAAACACAGTGATGTCACAGTACAGGGATAATACACACAGTGATGTCACAGAACAGGGATAATAAACACAGTGATGTCACAGTACAGGGATAATAAACACAGTGATGTCACAGTACAGAGATAATAAACACAGTGATGTCACAGTACAGGGATAATACACACAGTGATGTCACAGTACAGAGATTATAAACACAGTGATGTCACAGTACAGGGATAATACACACAGTGATGTCACAGAACAGGGATAATAAACACAGTGATGTCACAGTACAGGGATAATAAACAGGGATGTCACAGTACAGGGATAATAAACACAGTGATGTCACAGAACAGGGATAATAAACACAGTGATGTCACAGTACAGGGATAATAAACACAGTGATGTCACAGAACAGGGATAATAAACACAGTGATGTCACAGTACAGAGATAAGAAACAGTGATGTCACAGTACAGGGATAATAAACAGGGATGTCACAGTACAGAGATAATAAACACAGTGATGTCACAGTACAGGGATAATAAACACAGTGATGTTACAGTACAGAGATAAGAAACAGTGATGTCACAGTACAGGGATAATACACACAGTGATGTCACAGTACAGGGATAATACACACAGTGATGTCACAGAACAGGGATAATAAACACAGTGATGTCACAGAACAGGGATAATAAACACAGTGATGTCACAGTACAGGGATAATAAACACAGTGATGTCACAGTACAGAGATAATAAACACAGTGATGTCACAGTACAAGGATAATAAACACAGTGATGTCACATTACAGAGATAATAAACACAGTGATGTCACAGTACAGGGATAATAAACACAGTGATGTCACAGTACAGAGATAATAAACACAGTGATGTCACAGTACAGAGATAATAAACACAGTGATGTCACAGTACAGAGATAATAAACACAGTGATGTCACAGTACAAGGATAATAAACACAGTGATGTCACATTACAGAGATAATAAACACAGTGATGTCACAGTACAGGGATAATACACACAGTGATGTCACAGTACAGAGATAATAAACACAGTGATGTCACAGTACAGAGATAATAAACACAGTGATGTCACAGTACAGGGATAATAAACACAGTGATGTCACAGTACAGAGATAAGAAACAGTGATGTCACAGTACAGGGATAATACACACAGTGATGTCACAGTACAGGGATAATACACACAGTGATGTCACAGTACAGAGATAATAAACATAGTGATGTCACAGTACAGGGATAATAAACACAGTGATGTCACAGTACAGAGATAATAAACACAGTGATGTCACAGTACAGGTATAATAAACACAGTGATGTCACAGTACAGGGATAATAAACACAGTGATGTCACAGTACAGGGATAATAAACACAGTGATGTCACAGTACAGGGATAATAAACACAGCGATGTCACAGTACAGGGATAATAAACACAGTGATGTCACAGTACAAGGATAATAAACACAGTGATGTCACAGTACAGGGGTAATAAACACAGTGATGTCACAGTACAGGGATAATAAACACAGTGATGTCACAGTACAGGGATAATACACACAGTGATGTCACAGTACAGGGATAATAAACACAGCGATGTCACAGTACAGGGATAATACACACAGTGATGTTACAGTACAGGGATAATAAACAGAGATGTCACAGTACAGGGATAATAAACACAGCGATGTCACAGTACAGGGATAATACACACAGTGATATCACAGTACAGGGATAATAAACAGCGATGTCACAGTACAGGGATAATAAACACGGTGATGTCACAGTACAGAGATAATAAACACGGTGATGTCACAGTACAGAGATAAGAAACAGTGATGTCACAGTAAAGGGATAATACACACAGTGATGTCACAGTACAGGGATAATACACACAGTGATGTCACAGTACAGAGATAATAAACATAGTGATGTCACAGTACAGGGATAATAAACACAGTGATGTCACAGTACAGAGATAATAAACACAGTGATGTCACAGTACAGGTATAATAAACACAGTGATGTCACAGTACAGGGATAATAAACACAGTGATGTCACAGTACAGGGATAATAAACACAGTGATGTCACAGTACAGGGATAATAAACACAGCGATGTCACAGTACAGGGATAATAAACACAGTGATGTCACAGTACAGGGATAATAAACACAGTGATGTCACAGTACAGAGATAATAAACAGCGATGTCAGTACAGAGATAATAAACACAGTGATGTCACAGTACAGAGATAATAAACAGCGATGTCCCAGTACAGAGATAATACACACAGTGATGTCACAGTACAGGGATAATAAATACAGTGATGTCACAGTACAGGGATAATACACACAGCGATGTCACAGTACAGGGATAATAAACACAGTGATGTCACAGTACAGGGATAATACACACAGTGATATCACAGTACAGGGATAATAAACACAGTGATGTCACAGTACAGGGATAATAAACACAGTGATGTCACAGTACAGGGATAATAAACACAGTGATGTCACAGTACAGGGATAATAAACACAGCGATGTCACAGTACAGGGATAATACACACAGTGATATCACAGTACAGGGATAATAAACACAGCGATGTCACAGTACAAGGATAATAAACACAGTGATGTCACAGTACAGGGATAATAAACACAGTGATATCACAGTACAGGGATAATAAACACAGTGATGTCACAGTACAGGGATAATAAACACAGTGATGTCACAGTACAGGGATAATAAACACAGTGATGTCACAGTACAGGGATAATAAACAGCGATGTCACAGTACAGGGATAATAAACAGTGATGTCACAGTACAGGGATAATACACACAGTGATGTCACAGTACAGGGATAATAAACACAGCGATGTCACAGTACAGGGAAAATAAACACAGTGATGTCACAGTACAGGGATAATAAACAGCGATGTCACAGTACAGGGATAATAAACACAGTGATGTCACAGTACAGAGATAATAAACAGCGATGTCAGTACAGAGATAATAAACACAGTGATGTCACAGTACAGAGATAATAAACAGCGATGTCCCAGTACAGAGATAATACACACAGTGATGTCACAGTACAGGGATAATAAATACAGTGATGTCACAGTACAGGGATAATACACACAGCGATGTCACAGTACAGGGATAATACACACAGTGATGTCACAGCATAGTAGTAATAAACACAGTGATCACATAATCGGAATCAATTGGACAAAATGCATAAGAGTCAAATTAACAAGCACTTTATTTATACATTCCTTTCCTGGAGGAATAACAGAGGAACAACATAATGCAGAGTTGTCAGGAAAAAAAGATGCTCTAGAACTGTTATTCCAAGTGAAATATGCACTAAAATCGACATGTCGAGAGAATGCAGTCCTCCTGAAAAGGGTTTCCTTTCTACTAGAAAACTTGTTTTGATGCCCCCTGAAAAACACCTTGGAATTTAAACAAAAAAGAAAAAACCCAAAACCCTATCAAATTTTGGACCTTGATTTAATTTTAAAAATTTTGAAAAGAAAATGCCAGAGCTCAATGACATTTGAACTAGATTAGTGCCCATCTTGGCTTCTATACACAAACTATTAGGCTGGGGTCACACTTGGCGTAAGACAATACGCCACGTATTATACGTCCGTACTACGGCCGTAATACGGAGAAATGTTCCCAAAATATTGATCCGTAGTCAGGGTGTGTCAGCGTATTTTGCGCATGGCATCCTCCGTATGTAATCCGTATGGCATCCGTACTGCGAGATTTTCGCGCAGGCTTGCAAAACCGACATCTAATGGATTTATGTGCTCAAATGTTCGGTAAAACATATATACAGTATATATATATATATATATATATGTCATTGAGACACATATATATATATTCTGTATTTAGATTTCATTCAGCGCGATATCTGTGAACAGCCGGTAATTCAATTGCCGGCTTTTCATTTCTCCTTCACAAAAACCCGACAGGATATGAGACATGGTTACATACAGTAAACCATCTCATATCCCCTTTTTTTTTGCATATTCCACACTACTAATGTTAGTAGTGTGTATGTGCAAAATTTCAGCACTGTAGCTGGTAAAATAAAGGGTTAAATGGCGGAAAAAATTGGCGTGGGCTCCCGCGCATTTTTCTCCGCCAGAATGGTAAAGCCAGTGACTGAGGGCAGATATTAATAGCCAGGAGAGGGTCCATGGTTATTGGCCCCCCAGTGGCTAAAAACATCTGCCCCCAGCCACCCCAGAAAAGGCACATCTGGAAGATGCGCCTATTCTGGCACTTGGCCACTCTCTTCCCACTCCCTGTAGCGGTGGGATATGGGGTAATGAAGGGTTAATGCCACCTTGCTATTGTAAGGTGACATTAAGCCAGATTAATAATGGAGAGGCGTCAATTATGACACCTATCCATTATTAATCCAATTGTATGAAAGGGTTAAAAAATAGGGATTTTTGTGTACTCACCGTAAAATCCTTTTCTCCGAGCCATTCATTGGGGGACACAGACCATGGGTGTATGCTGCTGCCACCAGGAGGCTGACACTAAGTATTACAAAGAAAGTTAGCTCCTCCCCTGCAGTATACACCCCTCTGCTGGCTCCCAGCTAACCAGTTCGATGCAAAAGCAGTAGGAGATCAATAACAACATATAAGCGTATAGCATGTCACATTATATATGAGAGTATAACATATCAAATGATAAAAACAAATACAACTAATAATAGGGAGGGAGCTGTGTCCCCCAATGAATGGCTCGGAGAAAAGGATTTTACGGTGAGTACACAAAAATCCCTATTTCTCCTTCGCCTCATTGGGGGACACAGACCATGGGATGTCCCAAAGCAGTCCCTGGGTGGGGACAACATCAGATCAGGCCGTGTAACCGCTACTTACAAGTGCGCCAAGGCGGCCTGCAAAGTCCGCCTGCCCAGACTCACATCTGTGGAAGTGTGTGAATTATAGTGCTTCAAGAATGCATGCGGACTGGAGGAATTCGCAAGCTTGCGGTCGTGCTTGCCGACGCCTGGTGCCTAGAGCCCTGAGACAGGGAGATAGGCTGACATCTAGCACGGAAGGACTCCTGGATGGTGAAAAGAATCCACCAGGCTAACGTGGCCGATGAACACGGCTAAACCCTTCCTGTGACCGTCGGGAAGCCTACTTACCATCGAGAAGCCCAAGCAAAGTGTCCAACCTTCGGAAGGACGCCGTCCTCGATACGTACCCACTTGGAGCACTCACTACTTCCAGATTATGGAGAACCCATTCCGTTGTGTGGACTGGAGCCGAAAGAGATGAGAGGACGATGCCCCTGCAACAGTGGGAATACAAAACCACCTTGGCAACGAGGGAAGGGGATGGCTTGAGGGCAACGATGCATTGATGGTAATAAGGAAAAAAGACTGAAAGGAACAGAGTGGCAAGCTCTGAAGACTCATCAGGATGACAAGAACGCAGAGAAAAAAGGGGAGTGACGTTCCCTGATAGTAAAGTCTTTCTGGATCGAAAAAGGAGTCTACTGTAAGATCCCCAGGACCATTAAGGTCCCCCAGATCTAACGGTACGCGGTAGGGAAGAACTACAGGTGAAGGCTCCCTGCGAGAAGGTCCATATTTCCAGTTTTGACGAAATAAGACGGAGAAATACTAGTACCGCAAGCGAGAAAACCTGACATGGTCAGTGCGGGTCTCCCGGGATCACTGGGGGCCTTTTCTGCTTCCAAAAAGATCTCAAGACGTAGTGGAAGAGGAGTTATGGAAATTGGTACCGTGGAAGAAACGGAGCATGCACTGCGATGGACTTGGATCTTGAAGCCAAACCATGAACTGGAGTACATAGGCGTTCAGCTTGGACGCCATCCGACCTACATCTGGAGTACTCCAGTGAAGGCAGATGTGAAGGAAGACTTCCGAGTGAAGTTCCCACTCACATGAGGAGAAAACCCTGACGGCTGAATATGTCAGCCGCCCAGTGTTCTACTCCAGGAACATGTACTGTTGAGATCACCGAATGATAGATCTCGGCCCATCAGAGAGTGCGAGGTACCTCGGCCATGGCGCTTGACTGTGGGTACCTGTGAGATGATTGACGTATGGCACAGCCGTGGCATTATCCAAATTGAAGACGGATGGTTGACCCGCCTAAGGGCAGTGGACCTGCTGTAGGATTAGCCGTACTGTTCGGATCCCCAGAGAAAGAAGAGAGAAGAAGACGGGCATTGGTATCCCTAATAACCATTGGACCAGAAGAAGGCTCTGGATGAGGAAGGAGCTTAGAGACTACCTTTTGAAAGCCTGATTGACTTGCTGAAAACGAGCGGAGCAAAAGAAAACTACTTCCGTTTTCGTCTTATTGCTCAGAACCCTCCTAGCTAATTGAATGAACCGAGGGAATGAGTGATCAAGAGCACAAGCTCCATGTTGAAGGGCCACGACCTTGACTCGAGAGAGAGAATTACCATCCTTCTTGTGCAGGATCATCGTCAAAGAGGATCTGCTGGGCTGGGAATGAGGAAAAAACTTGTCTAAGTTTAGCTGCTAGCCCAAGTGAGAGGGTATTGCAAGTGATATAGACGACTTAGCGTAGTCCTTGTAGAGCGGCTAGAAAGTCGACCGAGTAGGGCAGGACGACCATGTTTCTAGGGTGCAAGAAGCACATGACAACTGCTATGAGCGTTGCGACCACTGTGGTGCGGTAGCCAGGCTGAAGGGCGAGGTCGTGACTTGAAAATGCTGTTCGCGAATGGAAAGGAGAAGAGATAATTGTAGAGGGGAAAAAAGTAGGCATGTGAGGGTAAGAAAACCGAATGTCGAAGGATGCCAGAAAACTCCACTTTTTTTTTTTTTTTTTGTTGAAGTAATGGCTGAGCGGAGGAACTGCATCTGAAAAAGGAGGGCCTTGTCAAAGGTTGTTAGAAGTTTGAGGTCCAGGAATGATCATACTTTTCATTTTCTCCTTCGTGAAACCAAGATCTCTTAGATCTAGACTGTCCAGGACAATGCTTCTACTGCTGGATGGGTCTGTAGAAAAAATACGATCCCTTGTTAGTCTCCCGCTCAGAAGATTTGATTTGAATTGAAGTAGATAAGGTCTCTGACCAGGAGACTATTGGTCAAGCAACATCATGTGGCGCTAAAGAAGGGTAGAGCGCTGAACCCGAAGCCACAAGACAGAACGAACCAGATTTGCTATCCGACCGTCTGTGGTTTTTTAATTGATGATACATCGGGCAAGGATACTGGTAGGTATACCACAAGAAATTCCACCCGGTTAGACTGCCAAGTGGCAGAATGCGGGGCTGCAACCAGCAGGCCTCTTGCCATCTTCGTGCAGAGTAGAAAATTAGGAACCTTCGATCCACCATTCTGTTAACAGGGACGTGGAGAGGAATCGTCCGCTTTCTTGCATCATCCCCTAAATTGATACAAAGGGGGGTGCTCGGACGCCAAAGATGTGTGCCTCTGTACATCCCCAGAGTTGAGGTCCCCGGGTGGACAGGGCAGGTTGTTTGGCATTAGGCCTGGATGCAGAAGAGGATACATGGAGGCGACACTGCATGTGTTCGTCTGTTGAAGATGTGGGGGGAATCGGTGCCCTTAAAAGGACCCGTCGCCCATAAAAATCAGACCAGGTATGGCAACCTACTTAGCGGCGTCTGTCCAGAGAATTGCTTGTCGATTTGTTGATGGTATAAATAGGAGAGTCCCTCCTTTTCTGAAGCTCTTGCAATCCAAGGCAATATGCGATCCATATTCAGCGTTGTTCTCAACAAATCATGGGGGAGAGATTAGGAAATGAAAAACTTCCGTTTTGCAGACGCCTGTACGTTTTTCTAGAACACTTGCGGCCCCTGCTAGCGGACGCTCCCATGTAGGAGAGGGACCATGTATCTCGGTCCTGCGAGCACTCCGAGCCACAGAGGGTTCACAGAGGGATTCAATCTCTTGGTCTGAGAAAACCATGGGTTGCGGTTAGGGGATGAGTGGCGAAGGCTCCAGAGCTCAGTTAGGGTGACCAGCTTCGGATTGATGATGTGCCCTTAAGACCAGTAAATACTGGTCATGCGCCTTTAAGACTAGGGAATACTGGTCGTGCGTCTTTAAGACCAGGGTATACTGGTCTTGTGCCTTTAGGAGGAGGGCATGCTGGTCATGTGCCTTTAAGAACCAGGACATACTTGTCATATGCTTTGAAGACCAGGGCATACTGGTTATGTGTCTTTAAGTCCAGGGCATATTGAACACGTGCCTTTAAGACCAGGGCATACTGGTCATGTGCCTTTAAGTCCAGGGCATATTGGTCACGTGCCTTTAAGACCAGGGCATACTGGTCATGTTCCTTTAAGACCAGGGCATACTGGTCATGTGTCTTTAAAACCAGGTCATACTGGTCATGTGCCCTTAAGACCAGGGCATACTGGTCATGTGCCTTTAAAAACCAGGTCGTACTGGTCATGTGCCTTTAAGACCAGGGCATACTGGCCAAGTGTGTAAGACCAGGGCCTACTGGTCATGTGCCTTTAAGACAAGGGCATACTGGTCATGTACCTTTAAGACCAGGACATACTGGTCATGTGCCTTTAAGACCAGGTAATACTGGACATGTGCCCTTAAGACCAAGAAGTACTGGTCATGCGTCTTTAAGACCAGGGAATACTGGTTACGTGTTGTTAAGACCAGGAATACTGGTCATGCGCCTTTAAGACCAGGGAATACTGGTCACGTGCCTTTAAGACCAGGAATACTGGTCATGCGCCTTTAAGACCAGGGCATACTGGCCATGTGCGTAAGACCAGGGTATGCTGGCCATGCGCCTTTAAGACCAGGGAAAACTGGTCACGTGCCTTTAAGACCAGACAATACTAGACATGCGCCTTTAAGACCAGACAATACTGGACATGCTCCTTTAAGACCAGACAATACTGGACATGCTCCTTTAAGACCAGACAATACTGGACATGCGCCCTTAAGAACAGACAATATTGGACCTGCGCCTTTACGACCAGCCAATACTGGACATGCGCCTTTAAGAACAGAGAATACTGGACATGCGCCTTTAAGAACAAACAATACGGGACATGCGACTTTAAGACCAGCCAAAACAGGACATGCGCCTTTAAGACCAGACAATACTGGACATGCGCCTTTAAGAACAGAGAATACGGGACATGCGCCTTTAAGAACAGAGAATACTGGTCATGCGCCTTTAAGACCAGACAATACTGGACCTGCGCCTTTAAGAACAGACAATACTGGACATGCGCCTTTAAAACCAGACAATACTACATGCGCCTTTAAGAAGGGAGAATACTTGCGCGTTTAATGCCTTGATGTAGAGTGGTTGTGCCCCCTTAATGCTAAAAATCGTTGCCCCAGTGTGAGCCGGCCGGGTGGACCAAGATGGCCACTGTGAGCTGCAGGGTAGATAAAATCTCGCAGAGAGCGAGAAGCGCCAACTCGGGGGGCGGAGCGACGGACACGATGCTGAATAGGCCCAAGCCGGGGCCTAAATTTCTGTAGCAGGCGGGCGACACCAGCGGGGCGTTTCAGGAGACTTCCGGGATGCGGCCTACACATTGGCCGAAGCCAGGGGCTAAATTTTTGTAGCCGGCCAGAGCGTTACCTCAGAGAGGTGGGCCACAGGAAAGTGGCTAAGGCTGCCTGCGCCTTTATGGATATCCCTCTGAAGATGGGTCCACTCACCATCGTTGCGCGTCCCGGCATGGAGCCGCCGCGGATGTGGGTTTCAGCGCTGTTCTGTGCAGCGTGGACGGTGTAGGGATAAACCTCAATCCATCATCCGTTTGTTAGGGAGGAGGAGAGGAACCGTCCGCCTCCTTGTACCATCCGCTCTTAATAGTGGTGGTGCAGTGGGGGCTGCTCGGACGCCACATTGGATTGTGCCTCTGAACAGCCGAGGGTAAAACCTGGTGGGCAGGGCAGAATGTCCGGCAATAGGCCTGGCTGCAGAAGAGGATACTGAAGGTGACACTCCAGTGCTCGTCTGATAAGGGAGGGGGGAGATCGGTGCCATGAAGGGGCCGTCGCCCCTAGAATCAGCTCAGGCAGTGGCTTCCCACGTCGCAGGAGAGGATACGGAGAGGTAACACTCCCGTGCTCGCCTGTTGTTGGTTCGGGGGAGATCGGAACATGAAAGAATCCGTCGCCCCCTTCGTCCGGTAAAAGTAAAAAGATTCTTCGGGTCTGAATAGCAGACCAGTCCGTGTGCCTCCTACGGACACTAAGCAAGAACTGGTTAGCTGGGAGCCAGCAGAGGGTGTATACTGCAGGGGAGGAGCTAACTTTCTTTGTAATACTTAGTGTCAGCCTCCTGGTGGCAGCAGCACACACCCACGGTCTGTGTCCCCCAATGAGGCGAAGGAGAAACACACACACATGATTTAAAAGTATTTTAATGAAATAAACACAGCGGTTGTTTTAATAATTTATTGCTCTCTCAATCCATTTGCAGGCCCTCGCTTGGCAAAATAATAAACGCACAAGATACATACCCTCAGCTGAACCATCACGTCCCACGAGGTAATCCATCTGAAGGGGTTAATTATTTTACAGGCAGAAGCCCTGCTAATGCAGCTGTGTGCTCGTGCTTGTAATTCCCCGGCGAATGAATGAAATGTAGGTCATTGACCTACATTTCCTTCAGTCGCGGTGATGCGCCCCCTGGTGGATGTCCTCATATGAACTGGAGCGTGGGAAAAAGTTCCCAGGCTGCAGTTCATGAGAACATCCAGCAGGGGCGCATCACCGCGACTCAATGTAAGTACAGATCCAGCTTTCCTTTCAGCACCCGGGGATTACAGGCACGAGCGAGTGGTTTATCGCAGCTTGTACCTGTAATATTAGTTAACCCCTTCAGATGGATTACCTCATTGGACGTGATAGGACATCAGAAGGTATGTATCTTGTGCGTTTATTATTTTGCCAAGCGAGGGTGTTCCTGATGGATTGAGAGAGCAATAAATTATTAAAACAACCGCTGTGTTTATTTCATTAAAATACTTTTAAATAATGTGTGTGTGTGTTTTTTAACCCTTTCGTACAATTGGATTAATAATGGATAGGTGACATAATTGACGCCTCTCCATTATTAATCTGGTTTAATGTCACCTTACAATAGCAAGGTGGCATTAACCCTTCATTACCCCATATCCCACCGCTACAGGGAGTGGGAAGAGAGTGGCCAAGTGCCAGAATAGGCGCATCTTCCAGATGTGCCTTTTCTGGGGTGGCTGGGGGCAGATGTTTTTAGCCACGGGGGGGCCAATAACCATGGACCCTCTCCTGGCTATTAATATCTGCCCTCAGTCACTGGCTTTACCATTCTGGCGGAGAAAAATGCGCGGGAGCCCACGCCAATTTTTTCTGCCATTTAACCCTTTATTTTAGCAGCTACAGCGCTGAAATTTTGCACATACACACTACTAACATTAGTAGTGTGGAATATGCAAAAAAAAGGGGATATGAGATGGTTTACTGTATGTAATCATGTCTCATATCCTGTCGGGTTTGTGCAGGAGAAATGAAAAGCCGGCAATTGAATTACCGACTTTTCACTAACACCGCTGCGTATTTCTCGCAAGTCACACTGCAGGTCCGTGTGGAATCCGTATTTTTCTCGCCCCCATAGACTTTCATTGGTGATTTTTTTGCGCAATACGCTGACAAACGCAGCATGCTGCGATTTTGTACGGCCGTAGAAAGCCGTATAATACTGAACCGTAATATACGGCTAATAGGAGCAGCCCCATTGAGAATAATTGTGCCGTATGTAATGCGAGTTTTACGGACGTAGTTTCTGCGCTCTTACGTCCGTAAAACACGCATGTGTGACCCCGGCCTTAGGCGGAGAGAGGGAAGCAGCTGCCCCGGCTGTCCTTCCAGGCAGGGAGCAATCATAGATCTGCTCCTATTTAAATCAATAATTTGGTAATTTTTACTGCAGTCATATAAACCAGAAAACACTTGCCCCGCCTGGCAATGGTCACAATGCACAACTAGTAATTAGTAACTACACTGTGTTACAAAGGTTTTGTCCCTCGGACACTTTTGAGTGTTCCTGTTAGATTTTTTCATGCTGATTTCAGAAATGACTTCAGATTTTTCCTATCACGTAAGGTTTTTGAGAAATGATGCGAAACATTATAATATTCTGTTATATTAAAAACACGGATTATAAATGAAAATCTATAAGATGCAATAAAATTTTCTCAGGGGACAAGAACTTCCCTGAAATTTGTTGCGCAGTGTTATTGGCACTGCACATATGAGACACCAAACAGCATAGAGGAGTAACTATCATCAGAAAATGACCTAATGTTTAAAGCAGAATTTTGCGTTACATGTATTTCTTTATTTTTTTGTCAATGTGTTATTTCTCATATCATGAATGATCTTTATAAAAAAAAATGTAATCTTGCCTTTTTCACTTTGGCCACTGGGGCAATAATAGACTCAAACTTCCTGTATTTCTAGACTCATACTCCCTGTATTTCTAGACTCATACTCCCCTGTATTTCTAGACTCATACTCCCCTGTATTTCTAGACTCATACTCCCCTGTATTTCTAGACTCACACTCCCCTGTATTTCTAGACTCATACTCCCCTGTATTTCTAGACTCATACTCCCCTGTATTTCTAGACTCATACTCCCCTGTATTTCTAGACTCATACTCCCCTGTATTTCTAGACTCATACTCCCTGTATTTCTAGACTCATACTCCCCTGTATTTCTAGACTCATACTCCCCTGTATTTCTAGACTCATACTCCCCTGTATTTCTAGACTCATACTCCCCTGTATCTCTGGACTCATACTCCCTGTATTTCTAGACTCATACTCCCCTGTATTTCTAGACTCATACTCCCCTGTATTTCTAGACTCATACTCCCCTGTATTTCTAGACTCATACTCCCCTGTATCTCTGGACTCATACTCCCTGTATTTCTAGACTCATACTCCCCTGTATTCTAGACTCATACTCCCCTGTATTTCTAGACTCATACTCCCTGTATTTCTAGACTCATACTCCCTGTATTTCTAGACTCATACTCCCTGTATTTCTAGACTCATACTCCCCTGTATTTCTAGACTCATACTCCCCTGTATTTCTAGACTCATACTCCCCTGTATTTCTAGACTCATACTCCCTGTATTTCTAGACTCATACTCCACCTGTATTCTAGACTCATACTCCCCTGTATTTCTAGACTCATACTCCCTGTATTTCTAGACTCATACTCCCCTGTATTCTAGACTCATACTCCCCTGTATTTCTAGACTCATACTCCCCTGTATTTCTAGACTCATACTCCCCTGTATTTCTAGACTCATACTCCCTGTATTTCTAGACTCATACTCCCCTGTATTTCTAGACTCATACCCCTCTGTATTTCTAGACTCATACTCCCTGTATTTCTAGAATCATACCCCCTTGTATTTCTAGACTCATACTCCCTGTATTTCTAGACTCATATTCCCTGTATTCTAGACTCATACTCCCCTGTATTCTAGTGTAATACTATTGTAGGAACTCTAAGATTCTGGTAGCATGGGGCAATGACAGACAGAGACGGGTTTCTTTAGTGTAAATAGTGTATTTGTAACACAGCAAAAACACACAAACAATATACTGATAATGAAAACAAGTCCCTTAACCATATACAGCAAAACAGAAGAGTTCTTAGGCCAAAGTCCTTGGCAAGGTGAGTAAGACGGGTGACGTGCAGATCCAAGCACAGCTGGTGCAGAAAGAGTCAAATCCAGGTATGAAGTAAACTCAGGGAAGTCCAGAAACAAGTCCTCAGGTTAATCCCAGGTGTGGGACGAACACGGGTAAGTCCAGAAACAAGTTCACAAGTTAATCCCAGGTGTGGGAAGAACACGGGTAAGTCCAGAAACAAGTTCATAAGTTTATCTCAGTTGTGGCATAAACACGGGTAAGTCCAGAAACAAGTTCACATAAAGAATTATACTGGTGTAATTTCCAGTAGCTCCCACCGGGGGGAGTAAATAAGAATTAAATAGCAAACTTAGTCTAAGTCCAGCAGCAAGCTCCAAACACAGTTCCAAAACAGAGTTCTTACCCGGAGGAGTGAACCAAGGGTTAAGTTCCCAAGCCAACAGACTGAGAGTGTAACTTACATAGGCAGAGAATGTCCAGAGCCACGGGTAGCAGTACAGCAAACAAGCAGCTGAGCTGATGGAGAAACCAAGCAGAATACTCCAGCAGTGAGGCTGACACCTGACCCGGGTTTTAAACAAATGAACAGGAAGTAGGGCAGACAAAAACAGCAAACTCCATCTTAACAAAGGGCAAAATCACTCACAAGGTAACTTGGAAAACCCGGAACACTGACATTACTCCCCCCCTAGAAACGGCCTCAGGACGATCCTGGACCAGGTTTGCCTGGGTATCTACGATGAAATTGAGCAACCTTCAGGGGAGCATTGATGTTACTTACTGGTTCCCAAGAATCGTTTTCAGGAGAGTAACCCTGCCATCTAACCAGATACTGAAGTCGATTCCTATGAAGTCTTGAATCGATAATGTCCTGTACAACAAATTGTTCTTCGCCATCAACCAACACTGGTGGAGGAGGAGGTACGATACGTCCCTGAAATGTGTTGAGAGAGACTGGTTTTAATAAAGAAACATGAAATACTGGGTGTACCTTTAGAGTTCGTGGCAGCTTCAGCCGACAAGCAACAGAGCTCACAATCCCAGTGATCTTGAATGGACCGATGAACTTCTGCCCCAGCTTCTGCGAAGGAACACCCAATTTTAGATTCTTGGTAGACAACCAAACCGAGTCTCCTACCTTATACATGGGTGCCGGTTTCCGGAATCTATCAGCCGACTTCTTGTAACGCTCCTGTGCTGCGGTCAGGGAGTCTTTCAAAACTTCAAGATTACGTTGCAACACTGCCACTCTGTCTTGAACTGCTGGTACCGAAGTAGCAACCGGAGACCTAGGCAAAATATTTGGATGATATCCCAAATTGGCGAAAAAAGGCGTTACCTTCGTGGAACTGCTCTGTGAGTTGTTATACGAGAATTCCGCTAACGGAAGAAGCTTCAGCCAATCATCCTGCAAATGACTGACGTAACAGCGTAGATATTGCTCCAAAGTTTGATTGGTTCGTTCGGTTTGCCCATTGGTCTGAGGATGGTATGCAGAAGACAAGCAAACATTAATGTGGAGTGCAGAACAAAATCCTTTCCAAAACCTAGAGGTAAATTGTATTCCCCGGTCAGAGATGATCTCATCTGGTACCCCATGCAGCCGGAAAACATTCTGGATAACCAGATCCACTGTCTCTGTGGTTGAGGGAAGACCACTGCAAGGAATAAAATGAGCAGCCTTTGTTAGACGGTCCACTACCACCAGAATAGTATTCTTACCGCCGGAGGTGGGTAACTCCACAATAAAGTCCATCGAAATAGACCCCCAAGGACGAGATGGTACGGGTAGTGGCTTAAGAAGGCCTGTAGGTGAAACACGAGGAACTTTGTACCGGGCACAAACCTCACAAGAGCGGACATAGTCATTCACATCCTTCAAACAGGTAGGCCACCAGAAAAAATGGCTTAAAAATTCCTGCGTCTTCTGTACCCCCCGATGACCAGCCAATACGGAGTCATGGACCAATTTGAGAATTCGAAGTCTCACAGCCTCAGGGACATAAATACAGCGATCTCTAAGCCATACACCATTCTGTAAGACAAGATTCACATTGTCAGGTGGGGCAGCAAGAAATACATCACCATCATAGGCCAGCTTGATCTCCTCCCACAGGTCCCGGTCCTGGAGCACTCCTATGAAATTGGCATCCGACAAGATGGTCTTAGACGGGGTCCCAGGCACGGAGTCCATCGTGTGGATTCGGGATAGTGCATCGGCTTTCCCATTACGTGAACCTGGGCGGTACGAGATGACAAAATCAAACTGGTTTAGGAACAAACTCCACCTAGCTTGTCGAGGAGAGAGACATCTGGCGGACTTGAGGAATTCCAGATTACGGTGGTCTGTGAGCACCACTACCTGTTGAGTTGCTCCCTGCAAATGGTGTCTCCATTCCTTAAAAGCGGAAATGATTGCCAAAAGTTCCTTATCTGCAATATCAAAGTTCAGTTCAGCAGATGATAACCTGCGAGAAAAGAAGGCACACGGGTGCAGCAAACCTTTATCTCCGGTTCGTTGTGAGAGGATTGATCCCAGTGCACAGTCAGAAGCGTCCACCTCCACGACAAAAGGCAGTGCAGGGTCCGGGTGTGTCAATATCGGAGCCGTGGTAAAACAAACCTTTAGGCGATCAAAGGCTTCCTGGGCTTGCGAAGACCATACAAACTTCCTCCCCTTCTTAGTGAGGAGAGTGATGGGACGGACAATTTCCGAAAAATTCCGGATGAAACGTCTATAAAAGTTAGCAAAGCCAATGAATCTTTGTACCTCTTTGACGTTTCCTGGTACCGGCCAATCTATGATCGCCTGGATCTTGCTGGACTCCATATTCAATCCCTGGGGAGAAATAACATAGCCTAAAAATTGAATTTTGGAGCAATGAAATTCACACTTTTCGAGTTTGATATACAGATGGTTGTCTCTCAAACGTCTGAGCACGGTCTTGACATGTTCCTGGTGTTCGTGTAGGGAATCAGAGAAAATCAAGATGTCATCCAGGTAAATGACTACATAATGATCCAGTAAATCCCTGAAAATATCATTGGCCAAGTGTTGGAAAGCAGCAGGAGCATTACAGAGTCCGAATGGCATCACTAAATATTCAAAATGTCCATACCGACATCTGAAAGCCGTTTTCCATTCATCTCCGGGACGTATACGGAGTAAATTATATGCTCCGCGAAGATCTAATTTGGTGAATATTTTAGCTTGGCGAACTCTCTCCAACAATTCAGGAATTAACGGCAACGGGTACCTGTTTCGGATGGTTACCTTGTTTAGCTCCCGATAGTCAATACATGGTCTTAGAGTGCCATCTTTCTTCTTTACAAAGAATATGGGAGCGCCCGCTGGTGAAGAAGATGGTCGGATAAACCCCTTGGCTAAATTCTCGTCTATATACTCCCGTAATGTCTTTAATTCTGGAGCTGCCAACGGGTAAACATGGCCGAAAGGAATCGCTGCCCCGGGAAGCAGCTCTATGGGGCAGTCATATGGTCTGTGTGGAGGGAGTTGATCTGCCTTCCTTTTGTCACAAATGTCTGAAAATTCCTGGTAAACCAGTGGGAGAGTAGATACCTGTTTCGTCTCCTCCAAATTCTGGGTAACTGGAGCCATTACCTGTGGACTGATGGTAGAGCTACACTTCGGAAGGAAGGATATCTCCTTAGTTTCCCAATTGATGTTTGGATTCTGTGACCGTAACCAGGGAATTCCTAAAATTACAGGAAAATGAGGAGAAGATATTAGCATAAATGATAGGGTTTCCAGATGGTCTGGTTCCATCTTACACTTCAGAAGCACCGTCTCCCGGTCTACTGGCCCAGAAACTAACGGAGAACCATCCACCGTTTCCATGGTGACTGGTGAGGCTCTTAGCTGTGTCTTAATACCATGTTCCCTGGCAAAAGAAGAATCCATGAAATTTCCACCTGCTCCAGAGTCTATCATAGCAGAACTTGGTATCCACTGTCCCTCCCACAGAATCTGAATAGGAAGAGAACAATGTGAGTATTTCTCCCCTTGATCTTTAGGGGAAGTCGACATCACTGTAAGGGGAACCACAGCATCTAGATGTAAACTGGTCTCTGAGACTTCTGACTCAGTGTCCGTATTGTCATAATCCCCTACTGCCGCCAACACCTTGTTTGGTCGCCTGGGACATTTAGGACAATTAATAAGGAAATGATCCGATTGACCACAGTAAAAGCATAAGCGTTCACGAAAGCGATATTCACGGCGTTCGTTACTCTCACGTTTCTGTAGTGAGTCCACTTGCATAGGCACCTCCTCAGCCTCCCGCGGGTTCTTGCTGTTAGGTTCCCTAGACGGAAGAGTAAAATTAGTGATGCGATTTACAGCTGCCCATTTCTCTTGTCTGCGTTCAGTTAGACGGATATCAATACGCACACAGTGTTGTAAAAATAACTCATACTCCTGTGGAGACTCTGAGCGAGCTAGCTCATCCTTGATTGTACTGGACAACCCTTTCCTGAAAATTGGTAATAAAGCATTTTCATCCCAGTTGGTATCCACTACTAACCTCTTAAATTCAGTAATATATTCTATGACTGAACGTTTCCCCTGGCGTAAGGAAAGCAAGGATTTTTCAGCGGAGGCACGGCGGTTGGGATCATCAAACATTTGCGCCATAGCTGCCAGAAAATCATCCAAATTATTTAGACGGACATCGCGACTTTCAACCATAGGATTTGCCCAAGCCAGTGCCCGTGATGTCAACAACATAATAATACATAGTACCTTAGATCTATCAGACTGATAGTAAGAAGCATGTACATCAAAAAATAATATACATTGATTAACAAACCCACGGAATTGACTTCGGTCACCATTAAACCGGAAAGGAGGCAATTTAGGCATACTGGTAGGTGGTGTATGCTGAACAGGTGGTGTATGCTGAGCAGGTGGTGTAACCTGGGCGTCTATCAAGGTACGTAAATCTTGGAGAGCCTGACCAAACACCTGCGCATTGTGGTTAGCCCGGGAGTCCATGTCTCTAATTTTACTTTGTACAGCCGCCACCTCCTGCTGCAAGGAGTTAATCATAGCAAACATCTTGTCTACCCGTGTCTCTGTCATTGCCCCAGCAGAATCTTTTTTAGGCTGGAGTATCCTGTAATACTATTGTAGGAACTCTAAGATTCTGGTAGCATGGGGCAATGACAGACAGAGACGGGTTTCTTTAGTGTAAATAGTGTATTTGTAACACAGCAAAAACACACAAACAATATACTGATAATGAAAACAAGTCCCTTAACCATATACAGCAAAACAGAAGAGTTCTTAGGCCAAAGTCCTTGGCAAGGTGAGTAAGACGGGTGACGTGCAGATCCAAGCACAGCTGGTGCAGAAAGAGTCAAATCCAGGTATGAAGTAAACTCAGGGAAGTCCAGAAACAAGTCCTCAGGTTAATCCCAGGTGTGGGACGAACACGGGTAAGTCCAGAAACAAGTTCACAAGTTAATCCCAGGTGTGGGACGAACACGGGTAAGTCCAGAAACAAGTTCATAAGTTTATCTCAGTTGTGGCATAAACACGGGTAAGTCCAGAAACAAGTTCACATAAAGAATTATACTGGTGTAATTTCCAGTAGCTCCCACCGGGGGGAGTAAATAAGAATTAAATAGCAAACTTAGTCTAAGTCCAGCAGCAAGCTCCAAACACAGTTCCAAAACAGAGTTCTTACCCGGAGGAGTGAACCAAGGGTTAAGTTCCCAAGCCAACAGACTGAGAGTGTAACTTACATAGGCAGAGAATGTCCAGAGCCACGGGTAGCAGTACAGCAAACAAGCAGCTGAGCTGATGGAGAAACCAAGCAGAATACTCCAGCAGTGAGGCTGACACCTGACCCGGGTTTTAAACAAATGAACAGGAAGTAGGGCAGACAAAAACAGCAAACTCCATCTTAACAAAGGGCAAAATCACTCACAAGGTAACTTGGAAAACCCGGAACACTGACATCTAGACTCATACTCCCTGTTTTTCTAGACTCATACTCCCCTGTATTCTAGACTCATACTCCCTGTATTTCTAGACTCATACTCCCCTGTATTTCTAGACTCATACTCCCCTGTATTTCTAGACTCATACTCCCCTGTATTTGATGATGGCACATTGTTATGATCCTAGTGGCTTAGGATCACAAATCTAACCAGCTAAGTAGAAAATAATAGGACGAGCTCTGGGGATGTGGTAACTGGACTAACCGCAAACCTGATCCTAACCGCACACACTATAGGCAGCCGTGGAATGTTTCCTGAAATCCTAGACGTCTCTTCACGGCCTGAGAAACTGACTACCCCTAAAGAGAAAGTAAAGACCTCACTTGCCTCAGAGAAATCCCCCAGAGATATAGATGCCCCCCACAAATAATAACGGTGAGTTAAGAGGAAAAGACAAAACGCAGAGATGAAACAGGTTAAGCAAATGAGGCCCGCTAACGCTAGATAGCAGAAAATAGCAAGGGATCTGTGCGGTCAGTAAAAAACCCTATGCAAAAATATCCACGCAGAGAATGCGAGAACCCCCACACCAACTAACGATGTGGGGGGAGCAACTCAGCACCCCAGAGCACCAGCAAGCAGGGAAATCACATATTAGCAAGCTGGACAAAAACTCATCATATACTAGGAAACATCTTGAACACAGATGAGCAAAAATAAGCAAACAGAACTTAGCTTCTCTTGGAGAGACTGATAACGGATGTAGACAGGAGCAATCAGAATAGCACTGAATACAACGGCAACAGGCAAGGAATGAAGGACCAGGTGGATTAAATAGGAAACCTAACTAGCAGATGACGAGACAGCTGATCCTGCCAGAAACCTGCAAAATAACAAAAAGAGCCACCAGGAGGAGCCCAAAGAGAGAACTCACACAGTACCACTCATGACCACAGGAGGGAGCCCGGAAACAGAGTTCACAACAGTACCCCCCCCCTTGAGGAGGGGTCACCGAACCCTCACCAGACCTGGCTTGCCTCCAGGGAAACCCCAAAAGTAATAGTAGCCCCCCACATATAATAACGGTTAGGTAAGAGGAAAACACGTACGCAGTATGAATATAGATTCAGCAAAGAGAGGCCCTCTGACTAGATAGCAGAAAATACAAAAGAGGACTTCGCGGTCACCTCAAAACCCTAAACAGCCATCCTGAAATTACTTTAACTCCGTTATCAACTCATGACACCGGAGTAGTAATTTCAGATCACTAGAGCTTCCAGCAGCAAGAGAAATATAAATGCATGCTGGACAAACAAACACAAAAAATGCCAAAGATCCAACTTAGCTGAATTGCAGACTTGGAGCAGGTAGCAAGCAACAGAGGTGCTCTGGTAACATTGATTGCCGGCACTAGAATGACTGAGAAGCCAGACTAAATAGGAAACTCCCAGTTTCCTGATGGGAACAGGTGCAAGACGCAAGACAAAAGTCAGCCAGTACCACCAGTAACCACCAGAGGGAGCCCAAAAACAGAATTCACAACAGTACCCCCCCCTTAAGGAGGGGGCACCGAACCCTCATGAGAACCACCAGGGCGATCTGGATGCGCCCTATGAAAGGCGCGAACCAAATCAGAGGCATGAACATCGGAGGCAGTCACCCAAGAATTATCCTCCTGACCGTATCCCTTCCATTTAACCAAATATTGAAGTCTCCGTCTGGAAACGCGAGAGTCCAAAATCTTCTCCACAACATACTCCAATTCACCCTCCACCAGCACAGGAGCAGGAGGCTCAACAGAAGGAACAACCGGTACCTCGTACCTCCGCAACAACGACCGATGGAAGACATTATGAATGGTGAAAGATGCTGGTAGGTCCAAACGAAAAGATACAGGATTAAGAATCTCCAAAATCTTATAAGGACCTATGAACCGAGGTTTAAACTTAGGAGAAGAGACCTTCATAGGGACAAAACGAGAAGATAACCACACCAAGTCCCCAACGCGGAGATGATGACCCACACGACGATGACGATTAGCAAACTGCTGAGTCTTCTCCTGAGACAACTTCAAATTGTCCACCACATGACTCCAAATCTGGTGCAGTCTATCCACCACCGTGTCCACTCCAGGGCAATCCGAAGATTCCACCTGGCCAGATGAAAAACGAGGGTGAAACCCTGAATTGCAAAAGAAAGGAGAAACCAGAGTGGCAGAACTGGCCCGATTATTGAGGGCAAACTCTGCCAACGGCAAAAAGGCAACCCAATCATCCTGATCAGCAGACACAAAACACCTCAAATAAGTCTCCAAGGTCTGATTAGTTCGCTCCGTCTGGCCATTAGTCTGAGGATGGAATGCAGACGAAAAAGACAAATCAATGCCCATCCTGGCACAGAACGCTCGCCAGAACCTAGACACAAATTGAGACCCCCTGTCAGAAACTATGTTTTCCGGGATACCATGTAAACGAACCACATTCTGAAAAAATAAAGGAACCAACTCAGATGAAGAAGGCAATTTGGGCAAGGGTACCAAATGAACCATCTTAGAAAAACGGTCACACACCACCCAAATGACGGACATTTTCTGAGAAACCGGGAGGTCCGAGATAAAGTCCATAGAGATGTGCGTCCACGGCCTCTTCGGAATAGGCAAGGACAACAACAATCCACTAGCCCGAGAACAGCAAGGCTTGGCCCGAGCACAAACATTACAAGACTGTACAAAGGCACGCACATCCCGAGACAGGGAAGGCCACCAGAAGGACCTGGCCACCAAATCTCTGGTACCAAAAATTCCAGGGTGACCTGCCAACACAGAAGAATGAACCTCCGAGATGACTCTACTGGTCCATTCATCTGGAACAAACAGTCTCCCAGGCGGACAACGATCAGGCCTATCAGTCTGAAACTCCTGCAAAGTACGTCGCAAGTCTGGGGAGACAGCAGACAAAATCACCCCATCCTTAAGGATACCCGTAGGCTCAGAATCACCAGAGGAGTCAGGCTCAAAACTCCTAGAAAGGGCATCTGCCTTCACATTTTTTGAACCCGGCAAGTATGAAACCACAAAATTAAACCGGGAGAAAAACAACGACCAGCGCGCCTGTCTAGGATTCAGACGCCTGGCAGACTCAAGGTAAATCAGATTCTTGTGATCAGTCAAGACCATCACCTGATGTCTAGCACCCTCAAGCCAATGACGCCACTCCTCAAATGCCCACTTCATAGCCAAGAGCTCCCGATTACCGACATCATAATTTCGCTCGGCGGGCGAAAACTTTCGAGAGAAGAATGCACATGGTCTCATCACTGAGCAATCGGGACTTCTCTGCGACAAAACCGCCCCTGCTCCAATCTCGGAAGCATCAACCTCGACCTGAAAAGGGAGCGAAACATCAGGCTGGCGCAACACAGGGGCGGAAGAAAAGCGGTGCTTAAGCTCCCGAAAGGCCTCCACAGCCGCAGAGGACCAATTGGCAACATCAGCACCCTTCTTAGTCAAACCAGTCAGAGGTTTAGCAACACTTGAAAACCCAGTTATAAATTAACGATAGAAATTAGCAAAGCCCAAGAACTTCTGAAGACTCTTCAGGGAAGTAGGCTGCGTCCAATCACAAATAGCCCGAACCTTGACAGGATCCATCTCAACAGAAGAAGGGGAAAAAATATACCCCAAAAAGGAGATCTTCTGAACCCCAAAAATACACTTTGAACCCTTTACAAACAAAGAATTGGCCCGCAAAACCTGAAAAACCTTCCTAACCTGTTGAACATGCGACTCCCAGTCATCCGAAAAAATCAAAATATCATCCAAATACACAATCATAAATCTATCCAGGTATTTACGGAAAATATCGTGCATAAAGGACTGAAAGACTGAAGGAGCATTAGAAAGACCAAAAGGCATTACCAAATACTCAAAATGGCCCTCGGGCGTATTAAATGCAGTTTTCCACTCATCTCCCTGCTTAATCCGCACCAAATTATACGCACCCCGAAGATCAATCTTAGAGAACCACTTTGCCCCTTTAATACGAGCAAATAAATCAGTCAATAGTGGCAAAGGATACTGGTATTTGACTGTAATCTTATTCAACAGGCGATAATCAATACAGGGCCTCAGGGAGCCATCTTTTTTACCCACGAAAAAAAAACCTGCTCCTAAAGGGGATGAGGATGGACGGATATGTCCCTTTTCCAAGGACTCCTTAATATACTCCCGCATAGCAGCATGCTCAGGCACAGACAGATTAAACAAACGACCCTTGGGAAACTTGCTGCCCGGAATCAAGTCTCTAGCACAATCACAATCCCTGTAAGGGGGAGAGAACTAAGTTTGGGCTCCTCAAAAACATCACAATAGTCAGACAAAAATGCCGGAATTTCAGAGGGAGTAGATGAAGCAATGGAAACCAAAGGTACTTCCCTATGAGCCCCCTGACATCCCCAGCTTAACACAGACATTGTTTTCCAGTCAAGGACTGGATTATGAGTTTGCAACCATGGCAATCCAAGCACTAAGACATCATGCAAGTTATGCAACACAAGGAAGCGAAACACCTCCCGATGGTCAGGAGTCATACACATAGTCACTTGTGTCCAGTATTGTGGTTTATTCCTAGCCAATGGTGTGGAGTCGATACCCTTCAGAGGGATAGGAACTTCCAAAGGCTCTAGGCTAAACCCACAGCGTCTGGCAAAGGACAAATCCATAAGACTCAAGGAAGCGCCAGAATCCACATAGGCATCCACAGTAATAGATGATAATGAACAGATCAAAGTTACAGACAAAATAAACTTAGACTGTAAGGTGCCAATTGCAAAAGACTTATCAACCTTTTTTGTGCGTTTAGAGCATGCTGATATAACATGAGCAGAATCACCACAGTAGAAGCACAACCCATTTTTTACGCCTATAATTCTGCCGTTCACTTCTGGACAGAATTCTATCACATTGCATAATCTCCGGTGTCTGCTCAGAAGACACCGCCAAATGGTGCACAGGTTTGCGCTCCCGTAAACGCCGATCAATCTGAATAGCCATAGTCATGGATTCATTCAGGCCTGTGGGCGTAGGAAACCCCACCATGACATCTTTAACGGCGTCAGAGAGACCTTCTCTGAAATTCGCCGCCAGGGCGCACTCATTCCACTGAGTAAGCACAGACCATTTTCGAAATTTTTGACAATATATTTCAGCTTCATCATGCCCTTGAGAGAGGGCTATCAAGGCCTTTTCAGCCTGAATCTCCAAATTAGGTTCCTCATAGAGCAACCCCAGTGCCAGAAAAAACGCATCCACATTGAGCAGCGCAGGATCCCCTGGTGCCAATGCAAATGTCCAATTCTGGGGGTCACCCCGCAACAAGGAAATCACAATTTTAACCTGCTGAGCAGAGTCTCCAGCGGAGCGAGATCTCAGAGAAAGATACAATTTACAATTGTGCTTAAAATTCAAAAAACGAGATCTATCTCCAGAAAAGAACTCAGGTATAGGAATCTTGGGTTCTGCCATAGGAGCATGTATAAAATAGTCATGGATATTTTGAACCTTAGAAGCAAGAGCACTCAGGCCTGTAGCTAAACTCTGGATATCCATTTCTCAACAGCTGAGATCTGAGCCATTCAGGGGTTAAGAGGAGAGAAAAAAGCAGCAGATTGCAATTATGGCTAGACAGAACTTCTGAGTAAAAAAAAAAAAAAAGTGTCAGAAACTTCTTCTTTTCTCTCTTTCTTCAGCCAATACCTTTAATACATTTGCGGCCGGCAATACTGTCATGGTTCCCAATGGCAGGGACTCAGGCAAAAACGGACTAGCTCTAGGAATGATGGAATCTCAGATGACCGCGACGCTGAACCTAACACGCAACTAATAGTAGCCAGGGGGTGTGCCTATGATTATCCCTAGACACCTCGCACCAGCCGGAGATCTAGTTACCCCCTAGTAGAGGAATACACAGACCTGGCTTGCCTCCAGGGAAACCCCAAAAGTAATAGTAGCCCCCCACATATAATAACGGTTAGGTAAGAGGAAAACACGTACGCAGTATGAATATAGATTCAGCAAAGAGAGGCCCTCTGACTAGATGGCAGAAAATACAAAAGAGGACTTCGCGGTCACCTCAAAACCCTAAACAGCCATCCTGAAATTACTTTAAATCCGTTATCAACTCATGACACCGGAGTAGTAATTTCAGATCACTAGAGCTTCCAGCAGCAAGAGAAATATAAATGCATGCTGGACAAACAAACACAAAAAATGACAAAGATCCAACTTAGCTGAATTGCAGACTTGGAGCAGGTAGCAAGCAACAGAGGTGCTCTGGTAACATTGATTGCCGGCACTAGAATGACTGAGAAGCCAGACTAAATAGGAAACTCCCAGTTTCCTGATGGGAACAGGTGCAAGACGCAAGACAAAAGTCAGCCAGTACCACCAGTAACCACCAGAGGGAGCCCAAAAACAGAATTCACAACAGGAAGGCCGACGAAAAAGACAAATCAATGCCCATCTTAGCACAAAAGGACCGCCAAAATCTGGACACAAACTGGGATCCTCTGTCAGACACAATGTTTTCAGGGATGCCGTGCAGACGAACCACATTCTGAAAAAATAACGGAACCAAATCGGAGGAAGAAGACAACTTAGGCAAGGGCACCAAATGGACCATTTTAGAAAAATGATCACAAACCACCCAGATGACAGACATTCTCTGAGAGACCGGAAGATCCAAAATAAAATCCATGGAAATATGCGTCCAAGGCCTCTTAGGAACCGGCAAAGGCAAAAGCAAACCACTGGCACGAGAACAGCAAGGCTTAGCCCGAGCACAAATCCCACAGGACTGCACAAAGGAACGCACATCCCGCGACAAGGAAGGCCACCAGAAGGATCTAGCCACCAAATCTCTGGTACCAAAAATCCCAGGATGACCCGCCAACACTGAAGAATGGACCTCGGAAATAACTCTGCTGGTCCATCTATCTCCAGAAAAAAACTCAGGAATAGGTACTTTTAGCTCAGACATAGGACTGTGAACAACAAAATCCTGAATGCTTTGCACCCTTGCAGCAAGATGATCCACACTAGAAGTCAGACTCTGAATATCCATGTCTGCAGCAGAACTCAAAGCCACCCAGAGATTAAGGGGAGGAGAGAAGCAGGACAGACTGCAGAGCAGAAAAAAAAAAATTTAACTCAGGATTTCTCTTATCCCACTTTTGCGATGCATTTAACACTTTTGGCCTGTTGCACTGTTATGATCCTAGTGGCTTAGGATCACAAATCTAACCAGCTAAGTAGAAAATAATAGGACGAGCTCTGGGGATGTGGTAACTGGACTAACCGCAAACCTGATCCTAACCGCACACACTATAGGCAGCCGTGGAACGTTTCCTGAAATCCTAGACGTCTCTTCACGGCCTGAGAAACTGACTACCCCTAAAGAGAAAGTAAAGACCTCACTTGCCTCAGAGAAATCCCCCAGAGATATAGATGCCCCCCACAAATAATAACGGTGAGTTAAGAGGAAAAGACAAAACGCAGAGATGAAACAGGTTAAGCAAATGAGGCCCGCTAGCGCTAGATAGCAGAAAATAGCAAGGGATCTGTGCGGTCAGTAAAAAACCCTATGCAAAAATATCCACGCAGAGAATGCGAGAACCCCCACACCAACTAACGATGTGGGGGGAGCAACTCAGCACCCCAGAGCACCAGCAAGCAGGGAAATCACATATTAGCAAGCTGGACAAAAACTCATCATATACTAGGAAACATCTTGAACACAGATGAGCAAAAATAAGCAAACAGAACTTAGCTTCTCTTGGAGAGACTGATAACGGATGTAGACAGGAGCAATCAGAATAGCACTGAATACAACGGCAACAGGCAAGGAATGAAGGACCAGGTGGATTAAATAGGAAACCTAACTAGCAGATGACGAGACAGCTGATCCTGCCAGAAACCTGCAAAATAACAAAGAGCCACCAGGAGGAGCCCAAAGAGAGAACTCACACAGTACCACTCATGACCACAGGAGGGAGCCCTGAAACAGAGTTCACAACAGCACATGTCCCCCTCCTTTCACAATGACCTCTACATACGCTCATTAGATGCTTCAATACAAAAGATAGCAGTTTTTATTCTTATTTTATTTCCACTATTCCCCAACTTTTATGTCTTTTTTTTTTTGTTTGGTGCTAATTTTTATTGTCATTTCCTGTTCCTGTTTGTTCAATTCCTCGGGGGCGTGTCTTTAGACATTTCAATGTTATTACCCTGAGTCACACACCTTTGTAAGGTATATAACAACACAAAATAAAAATGCCCAAACCTATGAAACCATATGGGGGATTTAACAAAAAAAAAAGGAAAAAAATAAAAAAATAAACATTACTCAGGGGAATAATTGAAATAAAAAGGAGGAAAACTGACCATTTTTCATCTGGCCACACATTGCTTTCATTAATAGAATTCTGATTGCAGTTATCACTAGGAGGAGCTGTATACACAATGAACAGTAATAAACAATAAATAGCTCCCTCTAGTGGTGCCTGCAGACTTCAAAACTAAAAAGCTAAAATAAAAATAAAGAATCCACAACACAAAGCATCACCATAGTCCTCCCGTTTAACACAGAATATTCATATTATGTTTCAAAATGACCGAAACAAAATAGAGAAACCAAATACTATATTTCAATGTGAAGCTGCAAATTTAAGTTATAATTTTAAAAAATAAACAAAGTATACACGAACCCCGCTTAACTATAAGAAGGCATTAAAACCATCCGAACATTACAAAAAAGAAAATATTTTTTGAAACCCAGAAAAGTAAAAAGAAAGTTGTTTTTCACCTTTTCTTTATCTGCACCTAATTCATTGTTATATTTGCTCCTGTTTTTAAATCAATTTTTTATATACTCACCTGTTTATTTTTTCTCTTCCACTTTGTGGGTAGAGTTTAGCAATTCCAGATGTTTTCAGCTGATACTTTAAGATGTGCAACTTTTTAAAATGTTTTTAAATGTTGCAAAATTTGGTGTAAAATGTTGACTTTTTAGCTCATAAAGTGGCAAAAGCAGTTTGAAGAAGAAAGAAAGATGATTTTTGACTTAGTGCAAAATTCTTTATACACGTACCCCATTTTGAAGGATTTTGTTGCAAAAAACAACAACAAACACCGCAACAGAAAAAAGTAAAGTGACTTCAAAAGAACCGCAAATGATGATTCAGGGCCCAGAAGTGCAAAAGCAATAGATTCTGATAATTTAGAATCAAAGCAGAGTGCTAAGTGAGGAATTAAAAGGTATGGGCTATCAGAAAATGACCAATTATTTAAACTAGGGTTTTTTTTGCTGTACATTAATATATTTTTTAATTGTTGGCAATTTATTTTTATCCATATCACAATCTTTATTAAAAAAATAAAAATAAGAAATCTTGCAATTCTAACATTGGCCACTGGGGCTTTATTTAGACTCTTACTTCCTGTTGTTTCAGGAAACAACACATGTACATAGCCACAATGAAATAATCCCATCCTTGTATTTTGTACTCTAATGTGTGTGTCCAAAGATTTTTGTGAAAGGAGGGGGACCTGTGACATCACCTATTAGTGGTTGGTGGATCCTGTTTTATCAGATGTGAATAAATGTGTTACCTGTCATTGTAAACCTGTCTGTGATGATAAGCAGCCTGCTGAAAACTCTCCTTGAAAGAAGAGAAAGTATGAGTCTAAAAATGCCCTAGTGGCCAGTGTGAAAATTGCAGGATTACTAATTTTGTTTTTTAATCAAGATTGTGATCTGAAAAAAAGTGAAAACATTGCCATAAAAAAAATTTAACACCAAAACCTGGTTTAAACATGTCATTTTCTGATGACACATTCCCTTTAAGACTAGATACAACACATCTTTTCTTCTTTTTGTCTCCCAGAAGATTGTGCCAAGTGCTCCACAGACCACCTACAAGTCAGGACTTTCCAGTGTTTTCTTGGCTGTGATTGTGGCGCCCCATGTGGGAGCAAAAAAGGAATTGATGAAGTGTGACTTTTAGAGTTATACAAGCTCTGAAAAAAGGTTGTGTTTAGGTATAAAAATTATTCATTGCGCAGCCATGTATATTCTCTCAGACAACAGCTTAAAAAAATTGGCAATATGATACTTAGTAAGTATCAAAGAACTTTATTATTTTGTGCCCCCACTGCAGCGACATCTTACACTTCTTACATTATGCCGCCTCTTCTTGCGTCGCCCATATTAATGACTGCACATTGTCGCCTGCAGATTCTTTATGTAGAATGTAATTATTAACTTCAGTACTCCTAATGTGCAGTGAATAAATCCGGATTACAGAAGAACATTTCCACGCCACTTATTCCTAGGATGTTCCCATTTTCTGTAGGTGTGCGGTGCTCTATAATCTGCGGCTGCACATGGGGTGGGATGGTTTCTTTGCTGTTTATGCAGAACACGAGAGATAGGCAGAGTTAAGTGAAGACTTTTTTATTGTCTCACTGCAGTTTTCTGCTAGAAAGGGATCATTCTACACCTAAAATTCAATGGCATTTTAAAGGAAATGGAAAAAGCAGTCCTGTCTTGCTGTTGGAGAACCAATTCACCCATATTTAGGCTTTTGGAATCAATAAGTTGGATTATTTTCCTTTCAGGGGTTGTTCCATCATCATCATAAATTAGTATAAACAAGCAAATTTTTCTTTCTCACGACTAAAGGCATGTTTTAATTCTATACTTTTCTGCTCATTAAGTGAAGTTACATGCCACCTCTGCAGATAATCTAGTGTTGGCTGATCTCCTATGCAAGGAGCGGGCCCTTGCCAAGCATTGCTTTGAACCTGCTGCGTTTCCTCGATTGTGGCAAGGCAACGCTGCCTGTGTCGGCAGCATAAGAGATCGCTCAGGTTGGATCAGCGGCATGACAAGGCCGAACAAACAGGAAGCCGAGAAGAAGGGGAGAAGTATTGTCTACCTTCTAAAAAGCCAAAGCAAAAGGCAAAAATGTCCTAATTTAAAATCGTATCATCAGACTCATGTAAGCTAAGTGCAAGGAGGCAAATTTACAAAAGATTTTCAATAAAAAAAGATCCTACTGTTTCATGTAAACAGCTCCTATACAAATCTATGTGTCTTCATTGCCATAGGTTACTAACTCTGCATGCCCTGACCTCTGCTGCCAATACTGACCTCTGCATGCCCTGACTTCATCTGCTGCCAGTGCTGACCTCTGTTTGCCCCTGCCATTACAGTGTCTCAGATTTTTTCCTGCTACTATGGCACCACGTTCCTGCCTGTCACTATGGCACTAATTTACTGCCTGCCACTATGGCACCACTTTCCTGCCTGACACTATGGCACCACTTTCCTGCCTGCTACTATGGCACCATCTTCTTGCCTGTCACTATGGCATCACTTTCCTGCTTGCCACTGTGGCACAACCTTCCTGCCTGTCACTATGGCACATCCTTCTTGCCTGTCAATATGGCACCATCTTCTTGCCTGTCACTATGGCATCACTTTCCTGCTTGCCACTATGACACCACTTTTGTGTCTGCCACTATGGTACCACTTTCCTGCCTGTCACTATGGCACAACCTTCATGCCTGTCACTATGGCATCAATTTCCTGCCTGTCACTATGGCACCACTTTCCTCCCTGCCACTATGGCACCACTTTCCTGCCTGTCACTATGGCACCACTTTCCTGCCTGATACTATAGCACAACTTTCCTGCCTGATACTATAGCACCACTTTCCTGCCTGTCACTATAGCACCACTTTCCTGCCTGTCACTATGGCATCACTTTCCTCCCTGCCACTATGGCATCACTTTCCTGCCTGTCACTATGGCATCACTTTTCTGCCTGCCACTATGGCACCTGGCACCTCCTTCCTGCATGTCACCATGGCACCACTTTCCTGCTTGTCACTATGGCACCACTTTCCTGTCTAACACTATGGCACCACTTTCCTGTCTAACACTATGGCATCACTTTCCTGCTTGCCACTATGGCACCACTTTCCTGCCTGTCACTATGGCACCACTTTCCTGCCTGTCACTATGGCACTACTTTCCTGCCTAACACTATGGCATCACCTTCCTGCATGTCACCATGTCACCACTTTCCTGCCTGCCACTATGGCACCATTTTTTCTACCTGTCACAATGGCACCACTTTCCTGCCTGACACTATGGCACCACCTTCCTACATGTCACCATGTCACCACTTTTCTGCCTGTCACAATGGCACCACTTTCCTACTTGTCACTATAGCACCACCTTCCTGCCTTCCACTATGGCACCACTTTCCCGCCTGCCACCATGGCATCTCCTTCCTTCCTGTCACTATGGCACCACTTTCCTGCCTGTCTCTATGGAACCTCCTTCCTGCTTGTCATTATGGCACCACTTTCCTGCCTGCCACCATGGCACCACTTTCCTTCCTGACACTACAACACCACTTTCTGGTGTTCACTTCTCTTTTAAATGTCAGCTGTCGCTAGCATACGCCACTCCAGATGTATTAGTGAGTCAAAATGTCTGTACAAACGTTCTCATATCCTTAAAAGGGGTTATACAAAGATAATAACTTATCCTCTGTCTGCTGGATAGAAAATAACTTATTGATCACTGGAGTCTGAATGTTGCTGGGTGTAGCAATCCTGATAACGATGCACTCTACGGGATTATCGGAGACAGCCGAGTGCAGCACTGGAGAAAATTAATAGTCTGACCACTCTGATGACATTTTTCCATTATCCAGTAAGTTATCCTGTATTCTATTGATAGGGGGTAACTTGGTAAAAACTCTGCTAAGCCAACTGAGTCTCTGATTGATGGGTGATTTAAAGGCAAGGTGGCTGGCAGTGCAGGCCCTCATCAGGTGTCGAGGAGAGTCTGTTTTTACTGTATCAACTGCCAATAGGTGATGTGGACCAAGTGGCTCAATAAAAGTGCAGCGCCCCAGAGTCCTGGTCGTTGTAGTACTGTGGCTCCGCCACTAAGGGGAGCCATGGTACGTCTGATGGCACTGAAGGAGTTCATCTGACCAGGTATCACAGAAACCAATACATTTCACAGCCGGGCCTCCGGGGGGAGCTAAGGGTGCTATTCATTAGGCCACTCCTCACATACTGGTAAAACTGGGGGTCAGGCAGGAAGTTAGGGAGAAAGCTGACTGGGTTGGAACCAGGCAACACCTTGTGGCAGAGGGTGTTGTGGGAGAAGATTCGGTAGGGTCCCTGTCAGGGGTGGGATCCTGACAGAGGCCTGGCTACAGGAAAGAACGTAACGGGACCGTGCCTGCTCAGGATAGCGGCGGTGCCCAAGGAAGGATTAGAAGCGAGAAAGATTGTGCTGAGTGAGAAACGAGATCAAAGCAAGAAGGAGAATACCAGTAGGGGTCGTGCTGTAAGACCGAGGCAACATCCTACTGAGGCGCAAACAACCGGTGGCCGGAACGCCGAGGAAGTATTTCTATATACAGCTTCAGGCAATACTTCAAACCTACGGCAGGACAGTCAGTCTCAGGCGGGCTGTCTCACCTAAATCACCTATGCAGTCTTGGGGGGCAACTTGTGGAGAGGGGTGACTCTAGGGTCCGGAAGAGCTCCGAGCCTACCCGTCAAACGGGTGCCGTCCTAACCGCAACATCAGGGAGGGACGGAGGATTAGCAGAACATCATCTAATCGAGTTGCGAGGGAACTTAAGAAACAGACACAACAGTTGTGGGGACTTTCCGTAAGCACAGCTGGGAAGGACCACAACACATAGCGCTAGCAGGAAGGCACAGATTTCCACCTGCAAAGAGAACTCTGGAGGTGCCATTGGACCGGCCGGACTTGAGCAGCCTGGTTATCCGGAATCCGGACTGAGGACCCAGAGACCTTCAGTAAAGAGGTAAAGAGACTGCAAACTGGTGTCCTCGTTATTTGCTGCGACCGGCATTACACCGCACCACTACCACTATCCACATCCATCATAACGTTCACTGTGCGCCCCTCGGCAGGGTCACGGACCGGGGCCTAGCCACCGTGACAACCCCAGAGCAGAGACTCAGAGGCCCGGTACCGGGTACCCCTCGGCCCTGCGGCAGTGAGGGCGCTGCAAAGACATTTATCTGGTACAAGATACAAGGTAAAGAAGAGCAGGCCCTCCAGCACAATAAGTATGGTATCGTGCAGTTCTATACTTACATAACTGTGATTGTTACAAGTCTATCATTCCTTAATTTTGAGTTTTACCTTCCTCCATGCAGCCAATGGATATGTGATAGTTTTGGCTCCAAAGTCTGGAAGAGGATCAGACATAAAATTTGCATCTATTCCCTTGTTGGGCATCCCCCCGGGAGGCAGAGTTGTGTGCACTGACATTTATACAGAATACATTGGACAATTCCTATCAAAGCAGAACTGACATCTGACCTGGAGCTCGGCAGCAGACTCGTACTAGAAAGCCCTGTGGTGCAGACATGTTGGATATCTGTATGATACAAACCGCGCCGGCATGTGGTCGTCCTCATAGAATGACACGACAAAGAGATGCCGAGGAGCACGGCGAAATATAACACAGGCACACTGGGGCGGCCATCAGCAGGCCATAGAGGGGGCACGTAATGTTAACATTTTCAGCTGCTTCTTAGGGACACATTACTGCTGAGCCCATGAATCATGGAAGCGACATGTAACATTATTCCACAAGCATTCAGGTTTCTAAGGGTACCGTCACACTGTGAAATTTCCATCGCTGCGACGGCACGATTCGTGACGTCGCAGCGTCGTATGAATATCGCTCCAGCGTCGTAGACTGCGGTCACACTTTGCAATCACGGCGCTGGAGCGATGCCGAAGTCCCCGGGTAACCAGGGTAAACATCGAGTTACTAAGCGCAGGGCCGTGCTTAGTAACCCGATGTTTACCCTGGTTACCAGCGTTAACGTAAAAAAAACAAACAGTACATACTCACATTCCGGTGTCTGTCCCCGGCGTTCTGCTTCTCTGCACTGTGTAAGCGCCATAGCCGGAAAGCAGAGCGGTGACGTCACTGCGTCACCGCTGTGCTCGCTTTCCGGCCGGCAGGCGCTCACACAGTGCAGAGAAGCTGAGACGCCGGAGGACTGACACTGGAATGTAAGTATGCACTGTTTTTTTTTTTTACGTTTACGCTTGTAACCAGGGCAAACATCGGGTTACTAAGCGCGGCCCTGCGCTTAGTTACCCGATGTTTACCCTGGTTACAAGCGAACACATCGCTGGATCGCTGTCACACACAACGATCCAGCGATGTCAGCGGGTGATCAAGCGACGAAAGAAAGTTCCAAACGATGTGCTACGACGTACGATTCTCAGCAGGGTCCCTGATCGCTGCTGCGTGTCAGACACTGCGATATCGTAACGATATCGCTAGAACGTCACGAATCGTACCGTCGTAGCGATGGAAATTTCACTGTGTGACGGTACCCTAAGGCTTCATCATGGTCACTAAATGTGAGAACGGATTCTCAGGATTAAAATTTACATTTACTCATTTTGTACATACATTACATTACTGATCCTGAGTTACATCCTGTATTATACGCCAGAGCTGCGCTCACTATTCTGCTGGTGCAGTCACTGTGTACATACATTACTGATCCTGAGTTATATCCTGTAGATCTTTTATTATTAAAATGAAAAACATTAACAACAATAATAGCAGAAAACATAACAAAAATATTAGCCAGAAAATAATCAGTATACTGAACACTGGTCCAGCCGCTCATTCTCTCCTCTCACACATATCACACAGTATATACAGAATAATAACTACTTTGACCTTCTGGTCCGGTCACCAAACAAAATAATAATAACAAATGAAATAAACAATGGCAAACAAAGACTATATACATGAACTTTTTTTTTTTTTTTTTTTTAGTTTTAAATAAAATAACTACAAATTAAACAAATATATACAATACTAAGCTATCCTCCATTCCCAACCCCCCGCACTGACCTGAGAGCTGGTCCTGCGTCTCATGCCTCAGTCCATGTCCAACGTCCATAGGCCAGATCAGGCAGTGCCAGTTTTTCCCCCAAACAACCCAGTGTCCCATAGTCCCACAAGATAATCCCACCTCCCCCCTTTTCCCACCACCCAACCTAAGACCTACACCCAAATCTATATCCCCATATACAATATATACAATATATACAGCAGCACACACCACAATAATCACAACTCACGAAGCCCAAGTTCGGCGCCTGCAGCCCTACATCACTGTATAATCAAACAAAACAAAAATCTACAGTGTCAGCAGCAGCCCACCACCAGGAAAGGAGATGACCAGACTAGGGCACACTAAAAGAAAAGCCCCTCCAGAAGAGCGCAGCCCTCCGTGCGCCCAGTCTCCCATACTCCAGAGAGCGCACCTTCACCAGGTCACCGAGTATGGTCCTAAACACATCGTCCACTGGGAGGATTTTTCGTTGCGTCGATACTAAGCACCGTGCGTTCCACGTGTGATACCTAACCACTGCGCTAACTAGAAATAAGGTGCAGCGGTCCTGACCACCAAGGTCTCCGAATGCTCCATAGGCCCATTCCGCATAGGAGAGACCGGCCAGCCAATGAAGGCGCCCACCCTGTTGTACACCTCTGTGTTGAAGGGACAATGAAGCAGGAAGTGGTCCATGCTTTCCAGCAAGGTACCACAATGCTCCCGAGGACAATTCCTGTCCTCAGAGCTCCTACACTTCAGATTGTCCCTCACACACAGTTTCCCATGGAAGCAGCGCCAAGCCAAGTCCCAAAACTTCGAGGGGATCCGGATAGAATTCAAAAGATGCAAACCCACCCCAAGATCCCGACTTGGGCAGTCCCTGAGCACCAGAGGCCTCTGGAAATGGGTCAACAGAACCCTACTGTCAAGTAGTTTCCTTGGCAGAGTCCTGATCTCCCACATTCCCAGACCCCACCGACGAATTACCTTCAGAACCAAGGTAGCGTAAACCGGAAGATGTCCATGCGGTGTGCGAAGATCCTTCACTTGCCCTCCTGTCTCCCATTCCTGGAAGAAAGGCTGAAACCATCCCCTACAGGAGAATACCCACGGAGGAGCCCTCTCTTTCCAGAGGTTTGCAATATTGATCTTAATGAAGGTATCCACAAGGAATACCACAGGGTTGACCATACCCAACCCTCCTAGTCTCCTTGTACGGTAAGTAACCTCCCTCTTGACCAGGTTCAGTCTATTCCCCCATAACAGTTGGAAGAACAAACTGTAGACCCGAGTCCAGAGAGATTCCGGCAAGATGCACACACTGCCCAGATAAATCAGTAAAGGGAGCAGGTAAGTTTTGATCAGGTTTACCCTTTCCCTTAGGGTCAAAGACCAACCCTTCCATTGGTTCACCTTCTGAGTGGCGATCTCTAGCCTGCTGTCCCAATTTTGTTTGGGGTAATCCCCCTGGCCAAATTCGATGCCAAGGATTTTTGCAGAGATTTTGGGTCCTGGAAGGGTGTCCGGGAGATCAAAACCAGGATCTCCTCCTCCCAGCCAGAGACTCTCACACTTATCCCGGTTGATCTTGGACCCGGATGCCTCCGAGTAGCGATCTACCTCTGACATCAGCCACCCTGCCTCCTCGTGAGAGGAAACAAACACAGTGACATCATCGGCATACGCCACCACCCTCAGAGTGGCCTCCGGTGCTGCCTGGTCCATCCCGATCCCGGCCAACGGTCCACGCTCCACCCTCCTAACAAGAGGGTCAATTGCAAACACGTACAGCAGCGGGCTCAAGGGACAACCCTGGCGAACACCGGACCCAACCTCAAAAGAGCTGCCAATCCATCCATTCACAAGCGGGAAACTCTCTGCCCCACTGTACAAGGTCTTAAGTCAATCAACAAACCCCCCCGGCAGGCCATATCTCAGAAGGACGGACCAGAGGTACTCGTGATTAACCCGATCAAACGCTTATGCCTGGTCCAGTGACAGCATGTACCCCTTCCAGTGACCAGCCCTACCCTGCTCCACTGCCTCCCGGACACAGAGCACAGCACTAAATGTGCTGCGGCCTGGAACAGAGCAATGCTGGGCCTCCGGAGTCAGGGTGCAAATTTCACCAGCCAATTAAACAGCACCTTTGCCAGAACCTTCCTGTCTGCATTGAGAAGCGCTATGGGATGCCAATTCTCAATGCAAGATGGGTCCTTACCCTTTGACAAGATGATCAGAGCAGACCTCCTCATTGACTTCGGCAGAGTGCCCGAGGAAAGACACTCATTGAATACCTCAGTCAAGGGGGGAACCAAAACGTCCTTAAAGGTCTTATAGAATTCAGATGTTAAGCCATCTGGACCAGGCGATTTTTTTTGGGCAAGCCCTTCAATTGCCAACTGAACTTCCTCTTCCCTGATCATGTCTGTCAAACTGTCAAGAGAGGAGTCTACCCCTGGTTCGGGGACGGCTTCAGCCAGGAAAGCCGACATCTCATCCCAATCAAGATCCCTCTTCCCCAAGAGGTGCGAGTAGAAGGATCTGACAACCTCCAGGATCCCTGATCTGGATCGCCTCAGGGACCCCGTAGTGTCGACCAGTCCTGTAACTACTTTACTATTCACTGACATCTTGCAGTTTCTGTAAGGGTCGGGCGAGCGGTACTTCCCGTAATCCCTCTCAAAAACCAAAGATGCGTGTCTATCGTACTGACACCTCATAAGCAAAGATTTCACTCTGGAGATCTCCTCGCGGCTACCTCCAGTTGAGACAAGATGTTCGAATTTCCTCCTCAGACCCTGATACAGGCGGTACCTGCTCAGATTCCTGAGGCTCGAGAGCTGGCGGAAGAATCTCGCCACCCTTTCCTTGAACATCTCCCACCACTCTGACTTACTACTACAGAGATCCAGTAAGGGTACCTGGCTCTGAAGAAAATCCTCAAAGGACTGTCTTATCTCCACTTCTTCCAAGAGAGACAAATTGAGCCTCCAAAAGCCTCTTCCCATCCGGAGGGTCTCTGTAACATTCAGAGAAAACAAAATTAAACAGTGGTCGGAGAACTCCACCTCAACAACAGACACTGCTGAAGAGACAGCTTCCTCCTTTAAATAAAACCTATCTATTCTGGACCTACAGTTACCTCTATGATAGGTGAACCCCTCGTGGCCTGGGGTGTGCCGAATGTGGACATCCACCAGGCGAGCCTCACTAGCTATACTATTAAGGGCGACGCTATCATAAGTCAGCTTGTCTCTGGAACCTCCTCTATCTCTGGGCCTCGTGACAGCATTGAAGTCCCCTCCAAAGACAACCTGCTGACTTGTAAAAAGGTAGGGCTTGATCCTCATAAAGAGACACTTCCGGTCCCACTTAGATTGGGGATCATAGATGTTGATGAGCCGGAGCTCTTGTCCCTTCATGAGGACATCTAAGATCAGGCACCTCCCCATTTCTAACTCAATAACCCGTCGGCATTCCACCGGTGCGGTAAAAAGGACCGCCACTCCGCTATACAGCTTGGCCGCAAGAGACCAATAGGAGGGCCCGAGTCTCCACTCCCTCTTAGCTTTAAACACATCTGCCATGTTTGGCAGCCTGGTCTCTTGCAAAAAGAAAATGTCAGCTTCAACCCGGCTGAGAAAATCAAAGGCCGCAAATCTAGCTGTATTTGACTTTATGCTGGCGACATTAATGGACGCCAGCATCAACGGAGTGGGTTCCGCCATCATTGGTGATTGAGTTAGATGGCTTTCTTTTTCCCACTACCCTTATCCTCTGCCTCAGAGGAGGAATCCTTCCCCCTCTTTAATGACAATGAGGTATCCATTCCCATGTGTTTTTTATTTTTATCGTCCTCGTCTCCGGACTCTGGGCCAGTCCCTGCCTCCAAGGATCTTACATTCCCCGAAGAAGGAGACTCGGCGTCCCCTGTGAGCCCCGCCGAAGCCAGAACCTCACCCTCAGCTTCCTCCTCAGAGGAAGAGATGTTTTCAAGGGCTTGGAACCGGTTAGAAAGACCAACCAGAGGGGAGTCGGTTTTTCCTTCCTTAGGTACCTTGGTCAGAGCGGGAGAAGATTTTTTATCTCCCTTCTTTCTCTTCTTTTTGGTGCCGAGCTTACGCTTGTCCTCTAGCCACTGCCTATTATCCTCATCCATACTTTTATAATGGGAGGACTCTGAGGCAGTGGCACTTTCCTCCCTGTGGATCCTCCTGACCTCCTCATCCAACTCATCATCCCTCGGGGCCTCAGCAGCAAGACTGGCATCCAGAACAGGGGCCGGCCCAGTAGCCCGAGGCTCACCCAGCTCCCTATCCTGTCTGCGCTTGTCTAGACGCCTTAGCTGGGCAGGTGTCTTTTTATTGCTTTTCTTCCTTGGCCCCTCAGCTCCCTCACCCCTGCTAGTCCCTTCCCCTGCAGAATCAGCCTCACGGCTTTCTCCCACCGAGGTCATGACTGCGTTAGCGAAGGAGCGAGGACAACGGCTAAATGGGTGACCTAACTCCCCACACAGGTGGCACCTAATCTCCACACAAGATGCAGCAAGATGGCCGATATCCCCACACAATGCACACTTCTGCACAGTGCAGTTTGCGCTGAAGTGTGTGGGGTCGCCGCACTTGTGACAGAGCTTCGGTTGCCCCTGGTAGAAGACCAGGATACGATCCCTACCCAGGAAGGCAGATGATGGTATGTGGGCAACCGTACCACCTGAACGCTTAAGTTTTACCATAAACGTCCAGGCACCTGACCAGATACCAAACTCGTCACGTTTTTTCTTTGGCATTTCTACCACCTCTCCATACCGGCCAAGCCACATCATGATGTCATAACAAGAAAGCGATTCGTTACAAGTCATCACGGTCACTTTCTTGACTTGGTTTTGGCGAGACACCACCTGAAAGGCAAAGTCTCGTGTTGTGGATTCTGTTTTTGGGCTCCCTCTGGTGGTTACAACTGGTACTGGGTGACTTTGGTGGGTTGCGGTTTCTGGTTTCCACCTGTCCATCAGTGGCTGGGTGTTTCCTATTTAACCTGGCTTTCCTGTCATTCCCTCGCCGGCTATCAATGTATCAGTGTGTCTCTGTTACCTTTGCTACCTGCTCCTAAAGTCTTCAAGACAAGCTAAGTCTGGAATTCCCTGTTTCTTGTTTGCTTTCATGTTTTTAGTCCAGCTTGCAGATATGTAATCCTCTGCTGCTGGTTGCTCTAGTGGGCTGAAATTACCACTCATGTACCATGAGTTGGCACATGAGTTCAAGTAATTTCAGGATGGTATTTTGAAGGGGTTTTAAAGCTGACCGCGCAGTTCACCTTTTGTATCCTCTGCTATCTAGCTTTTAGCGGGCCTCATTTTTGCTGAATCTATTTTCATAACTACGTTTGTGCCTTCCTCTCATTTCACCGTCATTATATGTGGGGGGCTGCTATTTCTGTGGGAATATTTCTCTAGAGGCAAGCGAGGTCTGTGATTCTTCTGATAGGGGAAGCTAGATCTCCGGCTGGCGCGAGGCGTCTAGAGTTCCCCCAGGAACGCTCCCCGGCTATTGCTAGTTGAGTGTTGAGGTTCAGGATCGCAGTCAGCTCAGGTTCCATCACCCTAGAGCTCGTCCTGTTTTTTGCCCGTGTTCTGTTGTTAAATTCCCTGCCATTGGGAACATGACAGTATAGCCGGCCTACAAAGTGTTAATTGATTGGGCTGAAGCAGGAGAAAAATAAGTGTTGAGGAGAAATTTTATTTATTTTTTTTTCCCCTCAGAGGTTTGCTGCCTAGCCCTTAATTGCTGTCTAGCTGCTTCTTACCTCCTCTTAACCCTTGAATGGCTTTGACCTTAGCTGTTTAACATGGATGTCCAGAGTTTGGCTTCCAGCCTGAATAATCTCGCTGCTAAAGTTCAAAACATACAGGATTTTGTTGTTCACACTCCTATGTCTGAACCTAGAATTCCTATTCCAGAGTTTTTCTCTGGAGATAGATCTACCTTCCTGAATTTCAGGAACAATTGCAAATTGTTTCTGTCTTTGAAATCTCGCTCCTCTGGAGACCCTGCTCAGCAGGTCAAGATTGTGATATCTTTCCTGCGGGGCGACCCTCAGAATTGGGCATTTGCATTGGCACCAGGGGATCCTGCATTGCTCAGTGTGGATGCATTTTTTCTGGCACTGGGATTGCTCTATGAGGAACCTAACCTGGAGATTCAGGCTGAAAAGGCTTTATTAGCCCTCTCTCAGGGGCATGATGAAGCGGAGGTATATTGTCAAAAATTTCGGAAATGGTCGGTGCTTACTCAGTGGAATGAGTGCGCCCTGGCTGCAAACTTCAGAGATGGTCTTTCTGAGGCCATTAAGGATATTATGGTGGGGTTCCCTGCGCCTACAGGTCTGAATGAGGCTATGACTATGGCCATTCAGATTGATCAGCGTTTACGGTAGCGCAAACCTGTGCACCAGTTGGCGGTGTCTTCTGAACAGGCACCTGAGACTATGCAATGTGATAGAATTCAGTCCAGAAGTGAACGGCAAAATTATAGGCGGAAAAATGGATTGTGTTTTTATTGTGGTGATTCTGCTCATGTTATATCAGCATGCTCTAAACGCACAAAAAAGGTTGATAAATCTTTTGCCATTAGTACTCTGCAGTCTAAGTTCATTTTGTCTGTAACTCTGATTTGTTCACTGTCATCCATTTCCGTCGATGCCTATGTGGATTCGGGCGCTGCCCTGAGTCTTATGGATTGGTCATTTGCCAAACGCTGCGGTTTTAGTTTAGAGCCTCTGGAAGTTCCTATTCCTTTAAAGGGAATTGACTCTACACCATTGGCTATGAATAAACCGCAGTACTGGACACAAGTGACCATGCGCATGACTCCCGTTCATCAGGAGGTGATTCGCTTCCTCGTACTGTATAATTTACATGATGTACTAGTGCTTGGTCTGCCATGGTTACAAACTCATAATCCAGTCCTGGATTGGAAAACAATGTCTGTGTTAAGCTGGGGATGTCAGGGGATTCATGATGATGCATCTCTGATTTCAATCGCTTCATCTACTCCTTCTGAGGTCCCTGCGTTTTTGTCTGACTATCGGGATGTTTTTGAGGAGCCTAAGCTCAATTCGCTCCCTCCTCATAGGGATTGTGACTGTGCTATAGAATTAATTCCTGGCAGTGAGTTCCCTAAGGGTCGTTTATTTAATCTGTCAGTGCCAGAGCATACTGCTATGCGGAATTATATTAAGGAGTCCTTGGAAAAGGGACATATTCGTCCATCTTCGTCCCCTCTGGGAGCAGGTTTTTTTTTCGTGGCTAAAAAAGATGGTTCCCTGAGGCCTTGTATAGATTATCGCCTTCTGAATAAGATTACAGTCAAATATCAATATCCATTGCCATTATTGACTGATTTGTTTGCTCGCATTAAGGGGGCTAGGTGGTTCACTAAGATGGATCTTCGTGGTGCGTATAATCTTGTGCGGATAAAGCAGGGTGATGAGTGGAAAACCGCATTTAATACGCCTGAGGGCCATTTTGAGTATTTGGTAATGCCTTTTGGACTTTCTAATGCTCCTTCAGTCTTTCAGTCCTTTATGCACAATATTTTCCATGAATATCTGGATAAGTTTATGATTGTGTATTTGGATGATATTTTGGTGTTTTCTGATGACTGAGAGTCTCATGTTCTACAAGTCAGGAAGGTGTTTCAAGTTCTGAGGGCAAATTCTCTGTTTGTGAAGGGCTCAAAATGTCTCTTCGGAGTCCAGAAGATTTCTTTTTTGGGGTACATTTTTTCTCCTTCTACTATTGAGATGGATCCTGTCAAGGTTCAGGCTATTTGTGACTGGACACAACCTACATCTGTTAAGAGTCTTCAGAAGTTCTTGGGTTTTGCTAATTTTTATCGTCGGTTCATTACTAATTTTTCCAGTGTTGTTAAACCTTTGACTGATTTGACTAAAAAGGGTGCTGATGTTGCTAATTGGTCTCCTACGGCTGTGGAGGCCTTTCAGGAACTTAAGCGCCGGTTTTCTTCTGCTCCTGTGTTATGTCAACCAGATGTTTCACTTCCTTTTCAGGTTGAGGTTGATGCTTCCGAGATTGGAGCGGGGGCGGTTTTGTCACAGAGAAGTTCCGATGGCTCGGTGATGAAGCCATGTGCATTCTTTTCTAGAAAATTCTCGCCCACCGAGCGCAATTATGATGTGGGTAATCGGGAGCTTTTGGCCATGAAGTGGGCATTTGAGGAGTGGCGTCATTGGCTTGAGGGTGCTAGACATCGTGTGGTGGTCTTGACTGATCACAAAAATCTGATTTACCTTGAGTCTGCCAGGCGTCTGAATCCTAGACAGGCTCGTTGGTCGTTGTTTTTTTCTCATTTCAATTTTGTGGTTTCATACCTGCCAGGTTCAAAGAATGTGAAGGCAGATGCTCTTTCCAGGAGTTTTGTGCCTGACTCTCCTGGAGACTCTGGGCCTACTGGTATCCTCAGGGATGGGGTAATATTGTCTGCCGTCTCCCCAGATTTGCGACGTGCATTGCAGGAGTTTCAGGCGGATAGACCTGATCGTTGTCCACCAGAAAGACTGTTTGTTCCGGATGATTGGACCAGTAGAGTCATCTCTGAGGTCCATTCTTCTGTGTTGGCTGGTCATCCTGGAATATTTGGTACTAGAGACTTGGTGGCCAGGTCTTTTTGGTGGCCTTCTTTGTCAAGGGATGTGCGTACCTTTGTGCAGTCTTGTGAAGTGTGTGCTCGGGCTAAGTCTTGCTGTTCTCGGGCCAGTGGGTTGTTGTTGTCCTTGCCTATCCCGAAGAGGCCTTGGACGCACATTTCCATGGATTTTATTTCAGATCTTCCTGTCTCACAGAAAATGTCCGTTATCTGGGTTGTGTGTGATCGCTTTTCTAAGATGGTTCATTTGGTACCCTTACCTAAGTTGCCTTCCTCCTCTGAGTTGGTCCCTTTGTTTTTTCAGAACGTGGTTCGTTTGCATGGGATTCCGGAGAATATCGTTTCTGACAGGGGATCCCAGTTTGTGTCTAGATTTTGGCGGACGTTTTGTGCCAAGATGGGCATTAATTTGTCTTTCTCGTCTGCATTCCATCCTCAGACGAATGGCCAGACGGAGCGAACTAATCAGACCTTGGAGACTTATTTAAGGTGTTTTGTTTCTGCTGATCAAGATGACTGGGTTGCCTTTTTGCCACTGGCCGAATTTGCTCTTAATAATCGGGCTAGTTCTGCTACTTTGGTTTCTCCTTTCTTTTGTAATTCGGGGTTTCATCCTCGTTTTTCCTCTGGTCAGGTGGAGCCTTCGGATTGTCCTGGAGTAGACGTGGTGGTGGACAGGCTGCATCAGATTTGGTATCAGGTGGTGGACAATTTGAAGTTGTCTCAGGAGAAGGTTCAGCAGTTTGCTAATCGCCGTCGCCGCGTGGGTCCCCGACTTTGTGTTGGGGACTTGGTGTGGTTGTCTTCTCGTTTTGTCCCTATGAAGGTCTCTTCTCCTAAGTTCAAGCCTCGGTTCATCGGTCCTTATAAGATCTTGGAGATTCTTAACCCTGTGTCTTTTCGTTTGGATCTCCCAGCATCGTTTGCTATTCATAATGTGTTCCATTGGTCGTTATTGCGGAGGTATGAGGTGCCCGTTGTTCCTTCGGTTGAGCCTCCTGCTCCGGTGCTGGTGGAGGGAGAATTGGAGTATGTTGTTGAGAAGATCTTGGATTCTCGTGTTTCCAGACGTAGACTCCAGTATTTGGTTAAGTGGAAGGGTTATGGTCAGGAGGATAATTCCTGGGTGGTCGCCTCTGACGTTCATGCGACTGATTTGGTCCGCGCCTTCCATAGAGCTCATCCTGATCGCCCTGGGGGTTCTCGTGAGGGTTCGGTGACCCCTCCTCAAGGGGGGGGTACTGTTGTGGATTCTGTTTTTGGGCTCCCTCTGGTGGTTACAACTGGTACTGGGTGACTTTGGTGGGTTGCGGTTTCTGGTTTCCACCTGTCCATCAGTGGCTGGGTGTTTCCTATTTAACCTGGCTTTCCTGTCATTCCCTCGCCGGCTATCAATGTATCAGTGTGTCTCTGTTACCTTTGCTACCTGCTCCTAAAGTCTTCAAGACAAGCTAAGTCTGGAATTCCCTGTTTCTTGTTTGCTTTCATGTTTTTAGTCCAGCTTGCAGATATGTAATCCTCTGCTGCTGGTTGCTCTAGTGGGCTGAAATTACCACTCATGTACCATGAGTTGGCACATGAGTTCAAGTAATTTCAGGATGGTATTTTGAAGGGGTTTTAAAGCTGACCGCGCAGTTCACCTTTTGTATCCTCTGCTATCTAGCTTTTAGCAGGCCTCATTTTTGCTGAATCTATTTTCATAACTACGTTTGTGCCTTCCTCTCATTTCACCGTCATTATATGTGGGGGGCTGCTATTTCTGTGGGAATATTTCTCTAGAGGCAAGCGAGGTCTGTGATTCTTCTGATAGGGGAAGCTAGATCTCCGGCTGGCGCGAGGCGTCTAGAGTTCCCCCAGGAACGCTCCCCGGCTATTGCTAGTTGAGTGTTGAGGTTCAGGATCGCGGTCAGCTCAGGTTCCATCACCCTAGAGCTCGTCCTGTTTTTTGCCCGTGTTCTGTTGTTAAATTCCCTACCATTGGGAACATGACAGTCTCGCCAGCCAGGCTCATTTTTTGCCAACTCATAGTTCGACCAGAAGAGCTCAAGCCCCTCCGGCCGAACAAAGCTGACATCAAACTCAGGTGTGGAATAGGGATGTATCAAGGCATAGATGTCAATCGCCTTGAAGCCCATCTTCAGCAGGAGCTCCACAACTTTAGACCTTGGAGGACACGCATCACTGCCCCTCCACCGAAGACGGACCACATTCCTACGCACACTACCCGGCCCAGCTGTTGTGAGGAACCACACTGTATCCCCCCCTCTTTGCTCTCGGAAGGCCCCGAGGCCATGCCTCTCTATCCAGAAGGATAGATCAACCTCTCGACCCTCTACCATTAGTGATCTCTCTCCCTTCTTTAGAGCCTCCAGGAGACGCCGTTGCAACATGCCATCCCCAGAGCCCGGAGACGAGGAGGATGCCCTATTTCACCCGGAGGTGACAGCGGCAAAACTCCTGACAGGTGCTGCCGCCACCGGGGGGGCAACCGGACCAGTGACCACATCCACACCAACAGCATCACCATTACCCACCTCCATAACCCCCTCACCCTCTACCAAACCAGCAACCACACCACTAGACAAAGAGTTTTCCTCATCCATACCCACCACCACATTCACTCCTGCTGGACCAGTGACAACAGGGGGTGACACTTTGACCTCCGCATCATCAGGCACAAGGGGCTGAGTCTCCTCAACAGAACTGGAGGCGACCTCACCCCTGGTCTTAAGTGTGCCCTCCGCATCATCAGATGATATTTTCCGCTGCTTTACTGCTGATACCAAGCGCCGCTGATCTTTCGCCGCTGTGGCTCGCCGCTGATCCTTTATATCAGCATCTTGTTGACCAGCGACGCCAACACAGAACAGGACTTTGGTGGGAGGACCGGAACGCCCAGCCCCGGTAACCCCCTCACACTGCCGCCGCTTCTCAACTAAGTGATCAGCGGCAACAGCATTCAGAGGCACCGAGGCTACCGGAGCTGCCCCTGACACCGGGCTGCTCCCCCTTCCCACTGGGGAGCGCACCGCAGTATCGTGGCCTGATTTTTCGCCCGCCGCGAGACGGAGCTCTGCGCCTCACTACATTGCTTTGTAATCTCCCCGTGCCTTTGCACCGGATCCACAGCAGAACCCGGGCTGGGCTGGGCAACGGGGCTTATACAGCTATCTGCCTTTGCTCTCTGTTATCAGCCATTTCTCTGAATCGGTCTTCATTTTGCAATTTTTCTTTAAATGGTCCACTTTTTTCTTGGATAAACGCTTTTCTTACCTCCAGGTCATTAATTTCAAGCTTCAGCCTCTTTACCTCCGCCTGGAATTGTGTCTTCCTGGGTCTGGAGGCGCCTGCAGCTTTTGCGCTTGTGCAGCGCAGCTCCTCCCGGAGCCTTCTCAATCTCTTACTTGCCTCTTCATTCTCATGGAGGTGGCTCATGACCCGGGAGGCATAGGTGGACACTGACTCCCGGGGTCTCTGCAGCGCCCAACCCTCCTCAGTGAGGTCGGCCTCACCTCCGTGAGCACTTAGCTTTCCTCCAGAAGGGCCGCCATCCTGCACGCTAGCAGGCTTCTCCTCCATGGAAGCCTTGCGGCTTCTCTCGGTCTCTGCAGATCTGGGGGGAGTAGGAGCCACATTGCTGCGACTTCTGGTGGAGCGCCTCACCCCCGAATCTTCTGATGTGCAGGCTGGTTGCTGGTTCCTTCTGCCCCCCGCCAGCCTGGTCTGGGAAGCAGAAGCCTGGGACTTGGCCCCCTCATTCATCCCAGGAAACCCACTCACTCCCTGGGTAAGGGTACTGTCACACATTGGCACTTTGATCGCTACGACGGTATGATCCGTGACGTTCCAGCGATATCCATACGATATCGCTGTGTCTGACACGCAGCAGCGATCAGGGATCCTGCTGAGAATCGTACGTCGTAGCAGATCGTTTGGAACTTTCTTTCGTCGCTGCTTCTCTGCACTGTGAGCGCCGGCCGGAAAGCGAGCACAGCGGTGATGTCACCACCGCTGTGCTTTCCGGCTGGCAGACACAGTGCAGAGAAGCAGAACGCCGGGGGACAGACACCGGAATGTAAGTATGTACTGTTTGTTTTTTTTTACGTTTACGCTGGTAACCACGGTAAACATCGGGTTACTAAGCGCGGCCCTGCGCTTAATAACCCGATGTTTACCCTGGTTACCCGGGGACTTCGGCATCGTTGGTCGCTGGAGAGCTGTCTGTGTGCTGGTGCAGTCACTGTGTACATACATTACATTACTGATCCTGAGTTATATCCTGTATTATACCCCAGAGCTGCACTCACTATTCTGCTGGTGCAGTCACTATGTACATACATTACATTACTGATCCTGAGTTATATCCTGTATTATACTCCAGAGCTGCACTCACTATTCTGCTGGTGCAGTCACTGTGTACATACATTACATTACTGATCCTGAGTTACATCCTGTATTATACCTCAGAGCTGCACTCACTATTCTGCTGGTGCAGTCACTGTGTACATACATTACTGATCCTGAGTTATATCCTGTATTATACTCCAGAGCTGCACTCACTATTCTGCTGGTGCAGTCACTGTGTACATTGTTATGAACTATACTTTTGGGCTCCCTCTTGTGGTCACTCGCGGTATGGCTCTTGGATACTCTTTCCCCAGGTTGGTAGTCACCTGCTTCGTTAAGACTCTGGGTGTTTCTATTTAAACTTCCTGGAGTTTTAGTCCATTGCCTGGCATCCATGTAATCAGTCCTTGTCTGGTTGCTCTTGTCTACTTGTCCTGATTTTTGCAACATAAGCTAAGTCCTGCTTTCTTGTTTTTTTGTTTATTTGTATTATTCTGTTTTTGTCCAGCTTGTTCATAATGTGATTCCTGATTTTGCTGGAAGCTCTTAGGGGGCTGATATTCTCCCCCCATACCGTTAGTCGGTACGGGGGTTCTTGGATATTCAGCGTGGATATTTTGGTAGGGTTTTTCGCTGACCACATAAGTCCGCTTTCTATATTTCTGCTATTATTTAGTGGGCCTCTCTTTGCTGAATCTAGTTCATACTTACGTTTGTCCTTTCCTCTTACCTCACCGTTATTATTTGTTGGGGGCCTGTATCTACTTTGGGGGTATCTTTCTCTGGAGGCAAGTGAGGTCTGTATTTTCTCTGAAAGGGTTAGTTAGATCTCCGGCTGGCGCGAGACATCTAGAACCAACGTAGGCACGTTCCCCGGCTGCTATTATTTGTGGGCTAGGATCAGGTATGTGGTCAGCTCAGTTACCACCTCCCTAAGAGCTAGTTTTTATGTTTGCAGACTTTGCTGAAGACCCTGAGATCCTCTGCCATTAGGATCACAACAGTACATACATTACTGATCCTGAGTTATATCCTGTATTATACTCCAGAGCTGCACTCACTATTCTGCTGGTGCAGTCACTGTGTACATACATTACATTACTGATCCTGAGTTACATCCTGTATTATACCCCAGAGCTGCACTCACTATTCTGCTGGTGCAGTCACTGTGTACATACATTACTGATCCTGAGTTGTATCCTGTATTATACTCCAGAGCTGCACTCACTATTCTGCTGGTGCAGTCACTGTGTACATACATTACATTACTGAACCTGAGTTACATCCTGTATTATACCCCAGAGCTGCACTCACTATTCTGCTAGTGCAGTCACTGTGTACATACATTACATTACTGATCCTGAGTTACGTCCTGTATTATACCTCAGAGCTGCACTCACTATTCTACTGGTGCAGTCATGGTGTACATACATTACATTACTGATCCTGAGTTACCTCCTGTATTATACCTCAGAGCTGCACTCACTATTCTGCTGGTGAAGTCACAGTGTACATACATTACATTACTAACCCTGTACTGATCCTGAGTTACATCCTGTATTATACCCCAGATCTGCACTCGCTATTCTGCTGGTGCAGTCACTGTGTGCATACATTGCATTACTGATCCTATACTGATCCTGAGTTACATCCTGTATTATATCCCAGAGCTGCACTCACTATTCTGCTGGTGCAGTCACTGTGTACATACATTACATTACTGATCCTGAGTTACATCCTGTATTATACTCCAGAGCTGCAATCACTATTCTGCTGGTGCAGTCACTGTGTACATACATTACATTACTGATCCTGAGTTACATCCTGTATTATACCCCAGAGCTGCACTCACTATTCTGCTGGTGCAGTCACTGTGTACATACATTACATTACTGATCCTGTACTAATCTTGAGTTACATCCTGTATTATACCCCAGAGCTGCACTCACTGTTATGGACCTGGTGGTTAGGAGCACCCGGAATGACCTGATGGTTAAACTATCACACAGGACGAGCTCTGGGAAGTGGGAACTCTGCTGACCGCAAGCCTAATCCTATCACACAAACACTAGAAATAGCTGTGGAGCGTACCTAACTCTGCCTAGACTGTTATGATCCGGTGGTAGGATCTCGAAGCTGACCTGACACATATGACCAGAATATAGGACAAGTTCTGGGGATGTGGAAGCTATACTGACCGCAATCTTGATCCTATCCAAACACACTAAAGGTAGCCGTGGAGCGTTCCTGAAATCCTAGACGCCACGTTCACAGCCTGAGAAACTGACTACCCCTAGAGAGAAAGCAAAGACCTCACTTGCCTCAGAGAAATATCCCCAAAGTTTTAGATAGCCCCCCACAAATAATAACGGTGAGTTAAGGGGAAAACACAAACGTAGAGATGAAACAGGTTTAGCAAATGAGGCCCGCTAATACTAGATAGGCAGATAAAGATAGGTGTCTGTGCGGTCAGTACAAAAACTATCAAAAGTAAACCACGCAGAGAATACAAGAACCCCCACACCGACTCACGATGTGAGGGGAGCACTCTGCACCCCAGAACTACCAGCAAGCAAAAAATCACATAAAAGCAAGCTGGACTGAACTCATAATATAATGAGAAATGTTTTCAAGGAAATAATGAGAAATTAAACAAGCAAACTTAGCTTCTCATAGCAGGAGACAGGTCACAAGGAATATTCAGGAGAGCACAGGATCAGGACTGAATACACCGACAGCAGGCGACAAGTATAGGTCCAGGTGAGTTAAATAGGCCCAGCCTAGCAGGAGATGAAACAGCTGAGCCAGCCAAGACCAGCCATATCGCTAAAGGCCACCAGAGGGAGCCCAAGAACAAACTCACACAGTACCACTCATGACCACAGGAGGGAGCCCGAGAACGGAATTCGCAACACTAGACGCCTCTTCACAGCCTAAGAGCTAACTACCCCTAAGATAGGAAATAAAGCCTAACTTGCCTCAGAGAAATTTCCCCAAAGGAAAAGGCAGCCCCCCACAAATATTGATTGTGAGTTAAGATGAAAGTCACAAACATAAGAATGAAACAGGTTTCAGCAAAGGAGGCCCGACTTCACTAAACAGACTAAGGATAGAAAAGGTATCTTTGCGGTCAGCACAAAACACTACAAAAAGCCACGCAGAGTGTGCAAAAAGACCCCCGCACCGACTCACGGTGCGGAGGTGCCACTCTGCCTCCCAGAGCTTCCAGCTAGCAAGGCAATATCATGATAGCAAGCTGGACAAGAAAACAAAGATAAGCAAATAAACTAGCAGGGACTTAGGGTACCGTCACACATTGAAATTTCCATCGCTACGACGTTACGATTCGTGACGTTCTAGCGATATCGTTACGATATCGCAGTGTCTGACACGCAGCAGCGATCAGGGATCCTGCTGAGAATCGTACGTCGTAGCAGATCGTATGGAACTTTCTTTCATCGCTTGATCACCCGCTGACATCGCTGGATCGTTGTGTGTGACAGCGATCCAGCGATGTCTTCGCTTGTAACCAGGGTAAACATCGGGTAACTAAGCGCAGGGCCGCGCTTAGTAACCCGATGTTTACCCTGGTTACAAGCGTAAACGTAAAAAAACAAACCGTACATACTCACCCGTCGGTGTCCTTCAGGTCCCTTGCAGTCTGCTTCCTGCTCTGAGTGCCGGCCGGAAAGTGAGAGCAGATCACAGCGGTGATGCGATCTGCTCTCACTGTACGGCTGCACTCAGAGCAGGAAGCAGACGGCAAGGGACCTGAAGGACACCGACGGGTGAGTATGTACTGTTTGTTTTTTTACGTTTACGCTGGTAACCAGGGTAAACATCGGGTTACTAAGCGCGGCCCTGCGCTTAGTTACCCGATGTTTACCCTGGTTACCCGGGGACTTCGGCATCGCTCCAGCGCCGTGATTGCAACGTGTGACCGCAGTCTACGACGCTGGAGCGATATTCATACGATCGCTGCGACGTCACGGATCGTGCCGTCGCAGCGATGAAAATTTCAATGTGTGACGGTACCCTTAGCTTCGCTGGAGTAGACAGGTCCTCAGAAAGATCCAAGAGAGATCTGAACCAGTACTAGAACATTGACAGCTGGCATCAAGTAACGATCTGAGTGGAGTTAAATAGAGCAGCCAGCCTGGGACTAAACGAGGTCAGCTGAGGAAGGAACCTCAGAACCAGCAGCTCCACTCACAGCCACCAGAGGGAGTCCATGGGCCAAACTCGCCGAAGTACCATTCATGACCACAGGAGGGAGTTCGAGAACAGAATTCACAACAACTCACTATTCTGCTGGTGCAGTCACTGTGTACATACATCACATTACTGATCCTGTACTAATCTTGAGTTACATCCTGTATTATACCCCAGAGCTGCACTCACTATTCTGCTGGTACAGTCACTGTGTACATACATCACATTTCTGATCCTGTACTAATCTTGAGTTACAACCTGTATTATACTCCAGAGCTGCACTCACTATTCTGCTGAATATGAGATCATTGTGTCCAGGATGCGGTTACCTTCACTGGTGCTTATGAAATAGAATAGTTTTATTCCTGCACTCATTTCTGATCAAAACAAATTTTTAGTAGCCATACTTTTTCGTCCCCTCTTCTGTAGAAAAGCCAGTGTATTTTCCTACCTGTCTACACTTTGAACTACAAACTGCACATACTTTGTGGAATCTGCCTTCTCTGAAGACTTGGATGCTTTCTCCCCTCTCTACTCTCTGATTTATGATGTACATCCTCCTTACTTCCACCACCATACTCGTAAACTGCTATTGCTAACACTGGAAGAAAAGAAAGCTGGTAAAAGAAAGACAAAACACAACCAGGAGCAATGCGCTGTTCAATCTATGTCAGGAGCAGCGATATAACCAGCTAAATTAAGGAGTTAGACAGGCTCTACAACAGCACATTAGTAGGACATCTTTAATGGAGACTGTTTTTAAATTGTTGTAATGGTTTTAATTTTGCAGTTAGGAAGCAAATGAAAAGTAAAATCAGTGAAAAGGTGTCTACATCATTTAACTGGTTTATCATATTATGTGTCTTGTTCTTTGAGTTGGGTTCAGGAGCTGATGCTGGCTGTATTATTGAGCCATCATCTGCCTTTAACAGTCACACATGGAGCAGAGCTCTGGATGCAGCTGTTAACCCATTGAATGCCGTTTTGATCCTCTGGCAGCAGTATTTACAGCAGACGGCCTGGGGGCGCACTGTTCTAACGGCCCATCTGCGCTTATGCAAAGCAGGCAATAGCAGGGCGCTGATGGGTAGCCATGACAGCCATGTGTCTGGAGAAGCCCCTTGTGCCTGTGATGACGGTACTCCAATAAAGGCCAGTCGGTGTCTGGTTTCATTGGAGATCATGATTTTTACTTTATAGAGCAATTCTGTGTTATCGCTATGTGTAGTATAAGAGATCGGTAAATAGAAGGTTCAAGTCCCCTAAGGGGACTAGAAAATACAGAAAAACTTTTTAAAAAATCCAGAAAAGTTGCTTCATTTTTGGGCCCATCAACACTGGTGACTCTCTCTGGTGGAGAGGGGGTATGGTGGAGTCAGACGCTCCTGATTCGTAAAGAGGTGATTGTCCGTTAAAGAATCAGGAGCATCTGATAAGTAGAGAGCCTCCATGCACCATGCCACAAACCTTACTCCAGTGATGGACTGGAGTGAGTTTTATGGCTTACGGAACACCATATCTGGTCATGAATTTTGACAAGCTGTAGCATCACACCTGCGCCACGCACCCGTCACACCCCACTTCTGCCCATTTTTCGGGGCTGGCAGAAACTGGAGTGAAAACTTTAAATGTCGCAAAAATTTTGCCCCAATTTTTCAAAGCAATTTATGCCAGAATCTTGGCAAATTTCTTTGATGAATCGGGGCCTTTGTCCCCAGCACATATACAGCAATGGTTACAACACACAGTTTTAGACAATGGAATTTCGCTATGTCTCCCCTTATCATAATCATGAGAATTGCCTGCAAGAAAACTTTCAGTCTCAAGCAAAATATTCTCCAGAGCATAATTCCGCAGTTAACACTTCTCGGCATCTTTAATTTCATGAAATCAAAGGATAACATCATTTGTAAACTCGACTGAGATCATCTCCCCCTGCCCGGATCTGCCAGGGAATATCTTGAATGAATGATTAATCGTCCCTGCCATGTGTATGGAGGAGATCAATCACCTGGAGATTACACGGAGATGGCTTCTAATGAACACTGCATTGTATCACCAGAAACAAGGTCATTACTGAGTGATTATATCTACAACCATATATCATATAGACCCTTATACACGTCCCATTACTGACTTATATCAATAGGACAATTAACCTTCTGCCCCACAAATTAGCTGTTTCTTCTTCCAAATCTGTCATGATCCAGTTTCGGGTTTGTTTTCTGCTATCATCTCTCTGGACTGGTCATGCGGGGGTTAATCCCCTCGGCCTGGTTTTGGAGCTGGCTGGGCTTTTCAATTCCTCTATACATACCACACAAAGATGATACCAAGGTCGTTCATTAATTTTAGAAAAATACCAAAACTTTATTGTTTAAAATATAGTGTATGGGGGTACAGGATATGCATATGTAAAGTTGGTCACATCATAGAATGCAATACAAAAAATGGCCACGCCAAGATACGGTACCATCTATAAGAATTAACAAAAGTCAAATACAAATAAATCAAGTATAAGACACCACCCCTATAAAAGCATCCCCTTATGAGGTCAGCCAATGCTGTAATTAAGTATACTGGTATAACCACAATATTTTAAACGCTAGATGCTGGATGTTAAATTATACAGGTACATAGGTGAGCAGTCAAAATACCTAGGTATGCAGACTATTTAATGTATGAGCAACGGAATAAAGTAATGTCTACAGCTCACCCTTAGTAACCCTAATAGTTCAGCATAGTACTTTGCTATAACGGTAAGTCGGAATATTTACCAGTAAACAGGGGGGTAGGAGAGATGGACCAGTACCCAGCGCGTCCGCCCCGACGCGCGTTTCGGACCTTCCTTCCTCTGCAGTCTGCTGGCCAGCATCAGTGATAGTTCATGTTTCCAGGCTAGAGCAGCTGACCCATATACCCTGGTGATCCTTCTGCCTCTGACTTCCCGTATTTGTATTAGACCCGTTCCCTATCCCTGATTTAGTGTTCGTCTGGTTGTTTCCCTACAGTGTATGACTCGGCCTGATTTCTGTACCCCGCCTCTTGTTCTCCGTCTCTGATACCACATTCCTTGACCGGCTTTGACTCTCTTGCATGTACCCCGAATTCATCTTACGTCTCACATTTGGATACTGCACTCCCATTTGGCTCTGACTTCTGGCTTGTCTCTGACTACGTGCATTGTTGTTACTTCTGGTACTTCTGCTCCTGACAGGTTCTGACTCAGTTCGTCTGACCACTCTTTCATTACCTGTGACACCTGTGCGGTTGCTCATTGTTGCTACGTTGTGAGTGTGCGGTCTCTCTTCCCTCACCAGCACCCCCTGCTGGAGGTTGTGCTACACGGCACTGCAGTCGCATCACAATATCCTTGCTGAAAATGGGTATTCCTAACAACCATGGGGAAAGTCAACGAAAACTGGTGCCTCATATGTTTGGCTTCTGGGATGTCAACTGTCCACAAATTTATGGGCAGTCTGTAAATACTAGGTGTTTTCTTCTGATGTCCATAGTGTGCAGGAGAAATAAAATCACTATCCATGAATTTTGTACTGCGCAAATGAACAGGAGAGGTCTGTGTAGATCAGTAGTTCCGAGGTGAGTAACTACAATAAATGCAGGCTTTCCAATCGCCCCCGGGCGCTGGAATCTAGGGGGCCCAAAAAGTTCCTTTGGCACATATAAAAAGTCCAAAATTGGGGCCCAGTTAAGAGTATATTAGAGCTCATGAGCTTCAAGTTACACCATTGGTGCTCCACAATGTTTTTTACCTTGAGAGCCACATTCTGCTCTGAGATGTGGTCATAAGAGTCATATTGAGAACAATGATGGATAACTGTGACGCCGAGTCACTTCTCATGGATAAGCTATGAGTTGGGATAGTCAAGGAGCCCCAGGTCAAAAGCATGGAGGCTACATCTTAAACAGAGGGAAGAAACAAAGGCGTAGTCAGGTAAATACCAATAAGATGGCGGATCAATACAAAGAGGTTAAATGGACGGATGGTCACAACGAGGTTGCAAGTCAGGCAAGGAAAGATCATCAAGAAAAACACAAGGCACAGAGAAAACCAAACACATTTAGCTGAATTTACGCCTGGCAGTGGTCTGGGACTAACAGCCCAGCTAAGATGCCTGGAAATCACCTAGGACAATGAACACCTGGAGACAGCCAGCACCTCCCAATCTCAGATTGGATGGCAGAGGTGTCAATCAAAACACCGACAATTTGGCATGCCCCTGCACCAGATTGGACACTGAGCTGTCAATCAAAGTACTGACAGCTTCAGCACGCCTCTGTACCAGTCTGGATCCATCAGTAACTATATCCCAGACACACTGACTGGTGCAATCCTGAAAATAACTAGTTGTTCAAGGGTTATCACTGGTTGCTAAAACATTCTGGTTATTCCAGGTTAATGTGGGTCAGAGGGAGAGTGTACCTACTACAGTTTCATATGTAGGGTTCAGGTAGCTAAAGCAAAACTTGGGCCAGTCCTGTTCACCAAGTGAGAAGGTGACTGGCTCCAAGTGTTACTCCCTGTACTTTCCACCATAGTGGACGGGTGCAGGAACTGTCCGCTATTTCCATCCAGCCTGTACATCTGACCAGACTACTGCATGCTGCCATTTTTTCACAGCAAGTAGGCTTAAATATGACAATACATGGGCCAAAAATAAGTATATATGTACCTGTCACTGGTGTGTCAGTGTGACAGACAGTCATCCTGGATGCAGATGTAGAAGGTCATTGCGATTGGCTCAAGCACTTTCTTGATTTTTTCACCTATGTTATGGAGCGATATCCTTCTCCCTCTTGGACCCAACAGTTACCTCCACCTTCTGCTGCTAATTATACACCGTTGCTGAAGGTTTAAATGTACTCAGTTGCTGCAGCATGGTGCTGGTGTTAGATCAAATTTGCCTCTGTCTTGTTGGAAGTGCTAGTAGTCGGTTAGTGTCTTCTCAGAGGACTCTTGTAGGATTGCTGGCATGACATCTCGGTAGTCTTCTCAAGCTAAATGTATCCCCTCATTCGTCCAGCCTCCCTGTCTTTAGTTGTAGTGGGGGCTGACTAGTGGCACCCCATCCCCTCCGTAGCCAGGGCCTATCGCTAGGCTCAGGTAGGGATTAGGTTCCTGATTGGCGATAGGTGCAGAACCTATTTAGGGACGTTTAGGGCAGACAGGGTATTGTTAGATCTGCCTAGGGGTCTCCACTCCCCCCATCCCTAGTGTTTGGGCTTCACCCTTCCCTCTCCTCGTTGTTGTGCAGTTTACTTCTCTTTCACCCAGCATGACAGTACCTTAAGGCTAAATCAAGACATCTATATATCTCTGTCCCAATATGGACCGTGATTTCTGGACTGATGGCTGGTCATAGGCATATACGAGACTGTTATATTCGGGTTAGGAGACTGTTGTGAATTCTGTTTTTGGCTCCCTCTGGTGGCTACTGGTGGTACTGGCTTACTTTTGTCTTTTATTTCCAGTGCACCTGTTCCCATCAGGTATTGGGAGTTTCCTATTTAGTCTGGCTTTTCAGTCATTCTAGTGCCGGCAATCAATGTTACCAGAGTACCTCTGTTGCTTGCTACCTGCTCCAAGTCTGCAATTCAGCTAAGTTGGATCTTCTGCATTTTTTGTGTTTGTTTGTCCAGCACGCATTTATATACTCTTGCTGCTGGAAGCTCTAGTGATCTGAAATTACTACTCCGGTGTCATGAGTTGATATCGGAGTTAAAGTAATTTCAGGATGGCTTGTGAGGGTTTTTAGGTGACCGCGAAGTCCTCTTTTGTATCTTCTGCTATATAGTCAGAGGGCCTGTCTTTGCTGAACCTATATTCATACTACGTACGTGTTTTCCTCTTACCTACCCGTTATTATATGTGGGGGGCTACTATCACTTTTGGGGTTTCCCTGGAGGCAAGCCAGGTCTGTGTATTCCTCTACTAGGGGTAGCTAGATCTCCGGCTGGTGCGAGACGTCTAGGGATAAAACGTAGGCACGCCCCCCGGCTACTATTAGTTGTGTGTTAGGTTCAGTATCGCGGTCATCTGAGATTCCATCATCCTAGAGCTAGTCCGTTTTTGCCTAAGTCCCTGCCATTGGGAATCATGACAGGAGACTCACGGTCAGTCGCCAAGTAGTGGTCTCAGGTTGCAACATATGGATGCCTTAGGCCAAATTCAGACATCTGCATTTTACAGACCGAGGACGGAGCGCTATGTGTTGTGAATTCTGTTTTTGGCTCCCTCTGGTGGCTACTGGTGGTACTGGTTGACTTTGGTCTTGTGTTTCCAGTGCACCTGTTTTCATCACGAAATTGGGAGTTTCCTATTTAGTCTGGCTTCTCAGTCACTCTAGGGCCGGCAATCAATGTTACCAGAGCATCTCTGTTGCTTGCTACCTGTTCCAAGTCTGCAATTCAGCTAAGTTGAAATCTTTGGCTTTTTTGTGTTTGTTTTGTCCAGCATGCATTTATATTTCTCGTGCTGCTGGAAGCTCTAGTGATCTGAAATTACTACTCCGGTGTCATGAGTTGATAACGGAGTTAAGGTAGTTTCAGGATGGCTGCTTAGGGTTTTGAGGTAACCGCGAAGTCCTCTTTTGTATTTTCATCTATCTAGTTAGAGGGCCTCTCTTTGCTGAATCTATATTCATACTGCGTTTGTGTTTTCCTCTTACCTAACCGTTATTACATGTGGGGGGCTACTATAACTTTTGGGGTTTCCCTGGAGGCAAGCCAGGTCTGTGTATTCCTCTTATAGGGGTAGTTAGCTCTCCGGCTGGCGCGAGGTGTCTAGGGATACAACGTAGGCACACCCCCTGGCTACTTTTATTTGCGTGTTAGGTTCAGCATCGCGGTTACCTGAGATACCATCTTCCTAGAGCTAGTCCGTTTTTGCCCATGTCCCTGCCATTGGGAATCATGACAGCTATGCAGAGTTTGCCTACATCTCATGAAGTGGACAGCCTCATAGGCGTATACATACAGCTCTGGCAAAAATTAAGAGACCACTGCACAGTTTTATAAAAATCAGCTTCTCTACATGTCTGACAGCCATTCCTTTCCAGTGTCAGTTGAATTCCAACCAGAGGACACCTGCAGCACCCCAGAGTCCTGGTTGTTGCAGTAATGTCACTCTTCCACCAGGGGGAGTGATATTACGTCTGATGGTACTAAAGGAGTTCACCTTGCCAGGTATCACAGTCACACACTACACTTCACACTCCAGTCCACCAGGGCGAGCAAAGGTTCTATCTACTAGGCCACTCCTCACACACGGGTAAAACTGGTGGGTTGGATAGGAAGTCAGAGAGAAGCTACCTGGGTTTGACACAGAGAGGACCTGTCAGGCAAGACAGGGGGAGAAGGAGGAACATCTGAGCTGCAGACAGAGGGTCCCTGTCAGGGGTGGGATCCTGACAGCGGCCAAGCAAGAGACAGAGCGTTACGGAGCTGCGCCTGCACCCATTGCGGCAGCATCCTAAGAAAGGACACGAAGCGAAGAATATTGGGGAGAGTGAGAAACGAGGTCACAGCACAAGGAGATAATACCGGGAGGAGTTCTGCCCCAAGATCGGCAGCCTCCTTCTGAGGCGCGTAGCCGGTGGCTGGAACACCGAGGGAGTAATAGGCTCTACGCATTACTTCAGAGACCAGCAGGACAGTCAATTCCAAGTTGGTTGCCCGACCTTAATACCTATGAAGACACAGAGGCAATTTGTGGGAGAGGGGCGTCTCTAGGGTCCCTATAAAATAGCTCCAGGCCTACCCCGTCATACGGATTGTCCTATCCATACCATCTGGGGGACAGAGAGAGAGAGAACATCAGAAACATCCAAGAAAGTTGTGAGGACTATCCCGTGGTGCTCAGCAGGGAGGTACTACAACACACAGGCGCTAGTAGGAAGGCTACTGATTTCCACCTGCACAAGGGTGCCCTGGATGTGCCTTCGGACCGGCCGGACTCTGCCAGCCCTGTGATCTGTGCTCTGGACTGTGGATGCTGAAGTCTTCAGTAAAAGATAAGGAGACTGCAACCTTGTGTACTCGTTATTCATTGCGCCTTACAACGTCCACCATCACCACCTACACATCTTGGGAAGCCCTGGGGACATACTTCACCTGTGGGAAAGTATACCATCTAGCTGCCATTACATCACCCCAGTGGACTCCTAAGCAGCGTCGGTCACCCTGACCGAATACCACAGGTGGCGTCACGAACACCAGACAAACTTCACCTTTAATTGGACGCCCCTCAGAAGGGCCATGGACCGGGTCGGGCCTCCGTGACATCCCCAGAACCGAGAGAGAGATAGACCCGGCGCCGAGTACCCCATTGCCCTTAACGCGTGGGGGCGCTCCACACCTCATTCTACTTAATGTGCTTCTGCTTAGGCGGTCACCTGAACCAAATCTTAAGTGCTAGTAATATCTCAAAAGTAATAGGAATGAAAAAATAACTTTTACCCATGCCAAAGGAGTTGAAAAGAAAAGTCTTGAGTGAGGAAAAGAAGGGCTCAATTCTAGCTTTACTAGCAGAGGGACACAGTGAGCGTCATGTTGCCTCCATCCTTAAAATTTCATAGATGGCAGTCCATTACAACAAGGTCAAACAGCAGACATTGGGGACAACAAAGTTACAGACCGGCAAAGGGTGAAAACGACTCCACTGACCGGGATGACCGTCATCTTATTCGAATGTCACTCAGCAACCGCAGGATGACATCACGTGACCTACAAAAGGAATGGCAAATGGCAGCTGGGGTGAAGTGCACGGCAAGAACAGTTCGTAACAGGCTCCTAGAGGCAGGACTCAAGTCATGTAAAGCTAGAAAAAAGCATTTCATCAATGAGAAGCAAAGGAGAGCCAGGCTGAAGTTTGCCAGAGACCATAAGGATTGGACCATAGAGGACTGGAGTAAGGTCATCTTCTCTGATGAGTCTAATTTTCAGTTTGCCCAACAACTGGTCGCCTAATGGTTAGACGGAGACCTGAAGAGGCGTAGAAGCCACAGTGTCTTGCACCCACTGTGAAATTTGGGGGAGGATCGGTGATGCTCTGGGGATGCTTCAGCAAGGCTGGAATTGGGCAGGTTAATCTTTGCGAAGGACGTATGAATCAAGCCGCATACAAGGTTATCCTGGAAAAACAGTTAATTACTTCTGCTCAGGCAATGTTCCCCAACTCTGAGGACTGTTTTTCCAGCAGGACAATGTGCCATGCCACACAGCTAGGTCAATCAAGGTGTGGATGAAGGACCACTACATCAAATCCCTGTCATGGCCAGCCCAATCTCCAGACCTGAACCCCATTGAAAACCTCTGGAATGTAATCAAGAGGATGATGGATAGTCACAAGCCATCAAACAAAGAAGACCTGCTTACATTTGTGCGCCAGAAGCAGTGTGAAAGATTGGTGGAAAGCATGCCAAGACGCATGACAGCTGTGATTAAAAATCATGGTTATTCCACCAAATATTAATTTCTGAACTCTTCTTGTAAAACATTAGTATTGTTGTTTTTAAATTATTATGACCTTGGTTTTTTTGCATTATTTGAGGTCTGCAAGCAATGCATTTTTTTGTTATTTTGACCATTTCTCATTTTCAGAAAATAAATACAAAATGCATTGCTTGGAACTTCGGAGACATGTTGTCAGTAGTTTATAGAATAAAAGAACTATTTACATTTTACTCAAAAATATACCTACAAAGAGAAAAATCAAACTGAAATTTTTGCAGTGGTCTTTTAATTTTTGCCAGAGCTGTATATATATCTGCATATCTATCAATCTCTCTATAATCTATTTGTCTATCTCTCTCACATGACATTTGCACGATCCATTGAACGTATCACTTTGTAGACAGATTTGTTATTATTTCGTTGATTGTTTAGCCTATTTTATTCCATTAGATTTGATGCAATTCTCCATTACAGCCAGCAGAGGGGAGCAGCAGTCTATGGGGAGGACGTGTGCGGAGTCTCTTTCTCGTTATACAGGTAATGGCGTCTAGGACATCAGGACAGGAGCAGTAGCAGTTTTAACCTTTTTTTGGTTGTCAGTAGTCAGACAATAACCACTAATAAACCTTATAGACTTTATAGCGATTTACGCGCCATTTTGTGGATATCAAACTGTTTGCCAAATGGGATCAATATCTATTGATTTTCCAGGCTCCACGGGTTCTTTTGTTTCTGTTCATACTGTGATGTACAGAAGTTGGTTTAGCAGATATATTTTATGCAATGTTTTATCTTTCTCCAGTTCTCGCTGTTTAGAAAAAGTAGCATTTCCATCAAATCTAACCTTTCTCAGATCAATAATAAGTCATTGTGCTAAATTATTAATAATCCCCTATTCCACGTGATCAATAGAACATCATATAATCATCTAGCCTTATGCTGTCAGGGTGCCTGCTATTACTGTCTCCTAAGGTTGGGATTCCAAAAATTGACTGCTTCATGGGCATCACTGGTGTGGGGTAGAGAGGGGAGAAGGTGGGACATGTGCCAGGGCACAGTTAGCAGGGGTGCACCACCCAGCCGCTTCTGCCATGGGGAAAGATTCGGGTGTCGCCTCATGTGGTGGTGCAAGGTGTCACCCAGGCAGCTGAAGATATAGGGGAGTTATAAACTGTAGTGCGGCGGTGTTCTCACCATGCAGTAATAAGGTAGTGACCCAGTAAAGTTCAACGCAAATGTCCATAACTCACAAATGAGCAAACAGCATCAAAGCAGTCCATATCTGAGACCGGTTGCTGTGGGCGACTGCACCACCGTGTCACGCTGAGGGGGGTGCCAGGCGTTCACTTCCCTTGGCTGTGTGTTGACTTCACACACAAGCCGGATGTTGCAGAGCCACCTGCTCTGCAGCTTGCAAACCAAGACTGACCCACCCAACCCTTTGCTACAGGTTTTTTTAAATGGAATCTATGACCATTGGCCACTTGTAAGACCTGGCTGGAGGGAGTGAACTGCCCACTACTGTTGTGAATTTGCTTTTTGCTCCCTCTAGTGGTTGCTAGTTTTTTGACTCTGGTTTTTCTGTCATTCCTTTTATCCGCACCTGGGTCGTTAGTTAGGGGTGTTGCTATATAAGCTCCCTGGACCTTCAGTTCTATGCCTGGCAACGTAGTTATCAGAGCTAGTCTGCTGTGCTCTTGTCTACTGATCCTGGTTCCAGTTATATCAGCTAAGTCTGCCTTTTGCTTTTTGCTATTTGTTTTGGTTTTGTATTTTTGTCCAGCTTGTTCCTAATCTATATCCTGACCTTTGCTGGAAGCTCTAGGGGGGCTGGTGTTCTCCCCCCGGACCGTTAGACGGTTCGGGGGTTCTTGAATTTCCAGTGTGGATTTTGATAGGGTTTTTGTTGACCATATAAGTTACTTTTCTTTATTCTGCTATCAGTAAGCGGGCCTCTCTGTGCTAAACCTGGTTCATTTCTGTGTTTGTCATTTCCTCTTACCTAACCGTCATTTTTTGTGGGGGGCTTCTATCCAGCTTTGGGGTCCCCTTCTCTGGAGGCAAGAAAGGTCTTTGTTTTCCTCTACTAGGTGTAGCTAGATTCTCCGGCTGGCGCGTGTCATCTAGAATCAACGTAGGAATGATCCCCGGCTACTTCTAGTGTTGGCGTTAGGAGTAGATATATGGTCAACCCAGTTACCACTGCCCTATGAGCTGGATTTTTGTACTCTGCAGACTACCACGTTCCTCTGAGACCCTCGCCATTGGGGTCATAACAGTTTGCCAGGCCAGTATTAAATGTTTAATGCATTGCAGAAGAGGGATTATAAGAAAGAAGATTCTGAGTTTTTTTTTTCTTTCTTCTTCCCCTTTACCTCAGAGTGGCTATGCTTGCTGCAGACATGAATGTCCAGACCTTGATTACAAGTGTGGACCAGCTGGCTACTCGTGTGCAGGGCATACAAGACTATGTTATCAGAAATCCTAGGTCAGAACCTAAAATACCGATTCCTGAACTGTTTTCCGGAGACAGGTTTAAGTTTAGGAATTTCGTGAATAATTGTAAATTGTTTTTGTCCCTGAGACCCTGTTCATCTGGAGATTCTGCTCAGCAAGTAAAAATTGTTATTTCGTTCTTACGGGGCGACCCTCAGGATTGGGCTTTTTCGCTGGCGCCAGGAGATCCGGCATTGGCTGATCTTGATGCGTTTTTTCTGGCGCTCGGTTTACTTTATGAGGAACCCAATCTTGAGATTCAGGCAGAAAAAGCCTTGCTGGCTATGTCTCAGGGGCAGGACGAGGCTGAAGTGTATTGCCAAAAATTTCGGAAATGGTCCGTGCTGACACATTGGAACGAGTGTGCACTGGCCGCTAATTTTAGAAATGGCCTTTCTGAAGCCATTAAGAATGTTATGGTGGGTTTTCCCATTCCCACAGGTCTGAATGATACTATGGCACTGGCTATTCAAATTGACCGGCGGTTGCGGGAGCGCAAAACCGCAAATTCCCTCATGGTGTTGTCTGAACAGACACCTAATTCGGTGCAATGTGATAGAAAAACCGCAAATTCCCTCATGGTGTTGTCTGAACAGACACCTGATTTAATGCAATGTGATAGAATCCTGACTAGAAATGAGCGGAAAATTCATAGACGCCGGAATGGCTTATGCTACTACTGTGGTGATTCTACACATGTTATCTCAGCATGCTCTAAACGTATAGCTAAGGTTGTTAGTCCTGTCACCGTTGGTAATTTGCAACCTAAATTTATTCTGTCTGTAACTTTGATTTGCTCACTGTCATCTTATCCTGTCATGGCGTTTGTGGATTCAGGTGCTGCCCTGAGTCTCATGGATCTCTCATTTGCTAAGCGCTGTGGTTTTACTCTTGAACCATTAGAAAATCCTATTCCTCTTAGGGGTATTGATGCTACACCATTGGCAGCAAATAAACCGCAGTATTGGACACAGGTTACCATGTGCATGACTCCTGAACACCGCGAGGTGATACGTTTCCTGGTTTTACATAAAATGCATGATTTGGTTGTTTTAGGGCTGCCATGGTTACAGACCCATAATCCAGTCCTGGACTGGAAGGCTATGTCAGTCTCAAGTTGGGGCTGTCGTGGTATTCATGGGGATTCCCTGCCTGTGTCTATTGCTTCTTCTACGCCTTCGGAAGTTCCGGAGTATTTGTCTGATTATCAGGATGTCTTCAGTGAGTCTGAGTCCAGTGCACTGCCTCCTCATAGGGACTGTGACTGTGCTATAGATTTGATCCCAGGCAGTAAATTTCCTAAGGGAAGACTGTTTAATCTGTCGGTACCTGAACATACCGCTATGCGTTCATATATCAAGGAGTCTCTAGAGAAAGGACATATTCGTCCGTCTTCTTCCCCTCTTGGTGCGGGATTCTTTTTTGTGGCAAAAAAGGACGGATCTTTGAGACCTTGTATTGATTATCGGCTTTTAAATAAGATCACTGTCAAATTTCAGTATCCTTTACCGCTGTTGTCTGACTTGTTTGCCCGGATTAAGGGTGCCAAGTGGTTCACCAAGATAGACCTTCGTGGTGCGTACAACCTTGTGCGCATTAAGCAAGGTGATGAATGGAAAACCGCATTCAATACGCCCGAAGGTCATTTTGAGTACTTGGTGATGCCTTTTGGGCTCTCCAATGCGCCTTCAGTTTTTCAGTCCTTTATGCATGACATTTTCCGGAAGTATCTGGATAAATTTTTGATTGTTTATCTGGATGATATTTTGGTTTTTTCTGATAATTGGGATTCGCATGTGGAGCAGGTCAGGTTGGTCTTTAAAATTTTGCGTGAAAATTCTTTGTTTGTCAAGGGCTCAAAGTGTCTCTTTGGTGTACAGAAGGTTCCCTTTTTGGGGTTCATTTTTTCCCCTTCTGCTGTGGGATGGACCCAGTCAAGGTCCGAGCTATTCTTGATTGGACTCAGCCCTCGTCAGTTAAGAGTCTTCAGAAGTTCTTGGGCTTCGCTAACTTCTACCGTCGTTTTATCGCTAATTTTTCTAGCATTGTGAAACCTTTGACGGATATGACCAAGAAGGGCTCCGATGTAGCTAACTGGGCTCCTGCTGCCGTGGAGGCTTTCCAGGAGTTGAAACGCCGGTTTACTTCGGCGCCTGTTTTGTGCCAGCCTGACGTCTCACTTCCCTTTCAGGTTGAGGTGGATGCTTCGGAGATTGGGGCAGGGGCCGTTTTGTCGCAGAGAGGCCCTGGTTGCTCTGTTATGAAACCTTGTGCCTTTTTCTCTAGGAAGTTTTCGCCTGCCGAGCGAAATTATGATGTGGGCAATCGGGAGTTGTTGGCCATGAAATGGGCATTTGAGGAGTGGCGTCATTGGCTCGAGGGTGCTAAGCATCGTGTGGTGGTCTTGACTGATCACAAAAATCTGATGTATCTCGAGTCTGCTAAACGCCTTAATCCGAGACAGGCCCGCTGGTCATTGTTTTTCTCCCGCTTTGATTTTGTTGTCTCGTATTTACCAGGTTCAAAGAATGTGAAGGCCGATGCTCCTTCTAGGAGCTTTGTGCCTGATGCTCCTGGAGTCGCTGATCCTGTTGGTATTCTTAAAGATGGAGTTATCTTGTCAGCTATTTCTCCGGATCTGCGACGTGTGTTGCAGAGATTTCAGGCTGATAGGCCTGAGTCTTGTCCACCTGACAGACTGTTTGTCCCGGATAAGTGGACCAGCAGAGTCATTTCCGAGGTTCATTCCTCGGTGTTGGCAGGTCACCCGGGAATTTTTGGCACCAGAGATCTGGTGGCCAGGTCCTTTTGGTGGCCTTCCTTGTCAAGGGATGTGCGGTCATTTGTGCAGTCCTGTGGGACTTGTGCTCGAGCTAAGCCTTGCTGTTCTCGTGCCAGCGGTTTGCTCTTGCCCTTGCCTGTCCCGAAGAGACCTTGGACACATATCTCCATGGATTTCATTTCTGATCTTCCGCTATCTCAGGGCATGTCCGTTATCTGGGTGATATGTGATCGCTTCTCCAAGATGGTCCATTTGGTTCCTTTGCCTAAGCTGCCTTCCTCTTCCGATCTGGTTCCTGTGTTTTTCCAGAACGTGGTTCGTTTGCACGGCATCCCTGAGAATATTGTGTCAGACAGAGGATCCCAGTTCGTTTCCAGGTTCTGGCGATCCTTTTGTAGTAGGATGGGCATTGATTTGTCGTTTTCGTCTGCTTTCCATCCTCAGACTAATGGACAGACGGAGCGAACCAATCAGACTTTGGAGGCTTATTTGAGGTGTTTTGTCTCTGCTGATCAGGACGATTGGGTGACATTCTTGCCGTTGGCTGAGTTTGCCCTTAATAATCGGGCTAGTTCCGCCACCTTGGTTTCGCCTTTTTTCTGCAACTCTGGTTTCCATCCTCGCTTTTCTTCGGGTCATGTGGAGCCTTCTGACTGTCCTGGGGTGGATTCTGTGGTGGATAGGTTGCAGCAGATCTGGAATCATGTGGTGGACAACTTGAAGTTGTCACAGGAGAAGGCTCAGCGCTTTGCCAACCGCCGCCGCGGTGTGGGTCCCCGACTACGCGTTGGGGATTTGGTATGGCTTTCTTCCCGCTTTGTTCCTATGAAGGTCTCCTCTCCCAAATTTAAACCTCGTTTTATTGGGCCTTACAAGATATTGGAAATCCTTAATCCTGTATCTTTTCGTCTGGATCTTCCTGTGTCGTTTGCTATTCACAATGTATTTCATAGGTCCTTGTTGCGGCGGTACATTGTGCCTGTAGTTCCTTCTGTTGAGCCTCCTGCTCCGGTGTTGGTTGAGGGCGAGTTGGAGTACGTGGTGGAGAAGATCTTGGATTCTCGCCTCTCCAGGCGGAGGCTTCAGTACCTGGTCAAGTGGAAGGGCTATGGTCAGGAGGATAATTCCTGGGTGGTCGCCTCTGATGTTCATGCGGCCGATTTAGTTCGTGCCTTTCATGCCGCTCATCCTGATCGCCCTGGTGGTCGTGGTGAGGGTTCGGTGACCCCTCACTAAGGGGGGGGGTACTGTTGTGAATTTGCTTTTTGCTCCCTCTAGTGGTTGCTAGTTTTTTGACTCTGGTTTTTCTGTCATTCCTTTTATCCGCACCTGGGTCGTTAGTTAGGGGTGTTGCTATATAAGCTCCCTGGACCTTCAGTTCTATGCCTGGCAACGTAGTTATCAGAGCTAGTCTGCTGTGCTCTTGTCTACTGATCCTGGTTCCAGTTATATCAGCTAAGTCTGCCTTTTGCTTTTTGCTATTTGTTTTGGTTTTGTATTTTTGTCCAGCTTGTTCCTAATCTATATCCTGACCTTTGCTGGAAGCTCTAGGGGGGCTGGTGTTCTCCCCCCGGACCGTTAGACGGTTCGGGGGTTCTTGAATTTCCAGTGTGGATTTTGATAGGGTTTTTGTTGACCATATAAGTTACTTTTCTTTATTCTGCTATCAGTAAGCGGGCCTCTCTGTGCTAAACCTGGTTCATTTCTGTGTTTGTCATTTCCTCTTACCTAACCGTCATTTTTTGTGGGGGGCTTCTATCCAGCTTTGGGGTCCCCTTCTCTGGAGGCAAGAAAGGTCTTTGTTTTCCTCTACTAGGGGTAGCTAGATTCTCCGGCTGGCGCGTGTCATCTAGAATCAACGTAGGAATGATCCCCGGCTACTTCTAGTGTTGGCGTTAGGAGTAGATATATGGTCAACCCAGTTACCACTGCCCTATGAGCTGGATTTTTGTACTCTGCAGACTACCACGTTCCTCTGAGACCCTCGCCATTGGGGTCATAACACACTACCATCCTGTAGTTCACTCCAAAAATAAAAGCCCATGCTGGGATCATTCTACAAAAGGAACAAATTCCCGTTTGGAGGACCAAATTATGGCCACAAAAAGTTGAAATTCAAAAGGGATCTTTCAGACTATGCAAGAAATGAGGTTTCTGTTTGGCCGGGTGGTATAAGCCAATACTCAAGGCTAATGGGGACAAAACACGCAGTCAAAAAAAACATTTTTTTTTTTTTTTTAAAAGAGTCAGTTTCACGGATATGGATTCTTCTCTGGATTTTTCAGATGGAAGATTTTTCCGATTCTTCATTGGAAAACCATTAAATTGAACTTTGAGAATATGTACCATTCAAAAAAGGAGAACACAGAGGGCAGAAAACCCAAGAGAGTAGAACAGGCACACACCACGACACAAGAAACCACACAACATACAGTAATCAAGTTATCGAGTTATATTTTGAGTCAATCACAATTATCTCTTCTATGAGACGGTCTGTCCTTCTCACCGACTAACGAATTCGACATGTATAAGACGCTCCTTGGTGTTAACAACTTTGCGTGATCTCTGACATTAGGGTGCCATTTCCAAGAGCCAGAAAGTATTCCAGGATCTTTCCATCTGCCAGAAGTGACCGACATAGGATCTTTCCAGGAACAATGCACTAGACAGGACCATAAACTACTTTCTGGTGAAGGAACGTAAAATATAGTAGACCTGTACTCTTTGTGCACCATAAAGAACCCGTTTTATTACCCCCTTCAGTCACGCCCACCTATATTGGAATTATTTCCGGAGGTGATAGAGGAAGATTTCATGCCCCTATACAGAAGTCCCTATAATCCCAGGATATAAATTCAAGTTTGACTAAAGCTGAAAGGATAGCAATTATGGAATCAAAGGGAAATGAAGACTTACTGGTGCGACAGGTGGACAAGGTGGGACTGTTGTCCTATTGAATGCTGGACTTTACGAACAATAGAATCGCTCAATGCTATGAGATTCTAACGTATACCACAAACTGAGTTTTAAGCCTACTACCAAATTCCAAGCCAAATTAGACATTCTCCTTAAAGAAGGCAAGTCTATATGGGTGCTTTAAGTTAAAAACTAGCAGACGATTTGATGGTATAATTCCCTGGGAACCCTATTTCTCATACTCTTCCAAATGTTCACAAACATGACTTTCCTCCTCCATTAAGAGCCATAGTGGCTGGTATTGGTGGTTTGAGAGAACGGTTAATTTCTATGGTGGACTTATATTTACAACCTTTAGTCAGAAGCCTCCCTAGCTATATACGAGATACAAAACATGTGATTTCCTTGGATAGAAAAGCGTGGCCACAATCCTGTATTTGGTTGAGCTGTGATGTCATCAGCTTTTATAACAGTCTTCCACACGCTTTATCTTTATCAGCATTATCTTACCATTTACAGGTTTATAGCAATTAGTCTGCTGAAATGCAAGAATTTATTGTTATGGCAGTCAATTTTTGGCATGACCATAATTATTTTTCTTTTAACTTTTACTTCCAAAAACAGGGTGCTTCAATGTGGTCGGGTTTGTCACCATCTATAGCAAGCATCTACATGTCTCGCTGGGAAGAACTGTTTATATTTTCTGATTCTAACCAATATGGGTTAGAATAACTCCCATATCAGGTGGTGCAGGCGCTATATCGATGATCTTTTCCTAATATGGGAGAGATATTGGAAATCGATGGCAGAATTTGTTCAATATCTTAATAATAACAATATGAACTTGAAATTTACTTTCAATGGCCAGGATTTGGAAATACATTTTTTGGACATCACGCTTAGCAATAATTTCTCCACAGAGATGTCAATTGTTCCCTTCAGAAAAAATATGTCCACAAATTCCACTTTTTGGGCAACTTCATGTCATTCTAAACAAGTCATCAAAAATGTCCCAATAGATGAGCTTATTCGCACTAAAAGAAATACAACATCTGAATCTAGATTTAAATAACAAGCTTCATCAGTTAATGAAAGACTCTAAAATCGAAAATACCCCAATTGGACACTCAAGAAAGCAAATATCATTGTGCATAATATGCCAAGACACGATACTTTAAAAAAGATTAAAAATCCCCAAGATTCTAATTGTGTTACCTATGTTTCTGGTTATAGCCTTCAATTTACAGCAATAAAACTAATCTATTTATATTATTGCCTTGTAATGTTTTCATTTCCTGTTCTGTCCAGATGTCACCGTATCCCAGAATTCCAAGCGGAAGAAGTTCACTGACCGCAATATTGGGACACCCAAGTGATGGGTGTCTCAATATGGAAACTGCTGCTGGTACCTACCTATTGCGTGGTACCACCAGCGGAACACCGTCGCAACACACACACACTCTAAACCCCGCACGCACCACACACTCCCACACACATACACACTCTCTCACACTCACGCAGCCTCTTGCCCGATACCACCAGCGGAACTCCGTCATGAACATGCCACCACTGGAATCAGCTGAATGATTCATTGACTGCCACCATCTTTGTACAGGAGGAGCGCATGCGCGGTTTTAATGTGACCGCCGCTATCTGTCTGCACAAAGATGGCGGCGGTCTGATTTACTGTGCCTGCGTGAATTACGTACAGGTGCAGTGAATCATTCGGCTGAGCCCGGCAGCAGATGCACGACGTGTCTACAGGCAGAGGAAGCCGGTCACATTAAAGGGGTTTTCCCATGAACGAAAGTTCATTTTAAAAATTGTCTGTATCTGACCGTGCACATCTCCTGGGCAGGGGAGGAAGCAAAAGACAATACTGACATTACAGCAGGAGATCACAGTGGATTCATTTTGTGAGGTAAAATATTTCACTGACTGTTTTTAAGAAATATTTTACCTTGCAAAAATGTATCCTCTGCGATCTCCTGCTGTAATGTCAGTATTGTCTTTTGCTTCCTCCCCTGCCCAGGAGATGTGGTATGTGCGGTACACAGTCAGACACAGACAATTTTTAAAATGAACTGTTGTTCATGAGAAAACCCCTTTAAAAAGCAAATATCAATGCCAACACGACTCCTACTAAAAAGTACGCCAATGACAATGAAAGGAAAGCAGCAAAGGCACAACGTCGAAGACAACAAAGGGCAAATGAGACTCTTGAAGAGCAACAGCATCACTGGGACAAAAACAATGCATATAAGCGTAGGCGTCAAGCACATGAGTCCCCTGATGCAAAAGTCAATAGATTATCACAGGATGCCATGAGGCAACAACAGAACTGCATGCCAGCCCCCATCGTAACATTACCGCCCTCCACCTAGTTATTAATAAACCTCTACCCATGTTCATCAGGATTAAAAAAACTTTAAAATTTTCTTTCCAACTCAGTTAAATTTGCGGAGAAAAAAGCTCCCAAGTTGGGCAATCTATTATCCTCTAGCTTGTATCTTAACAAATCTTCTGTCCCGAAAAATACCTGGCTATATACAACAGGTTTTTATAAATGTGGGCATAATACCTGTGGTTGCTGTAAGCATATGGAAAATACTACCAAGTTTATGTTCTCTGCCACCAAAAAAACACATATAATAAAAAATTTAATTAATTGTAATTCATCTGATATAGTTTATCTCATAACTTGCTAAATCACACACACTTGTCTGATGCAGCAAATAAATTAACATCAAAATGTTAATGTTTGGCTTTTCAACATTTTTCTACGGAAACCTCCTCTTGCGTTGAATAAACCCTATAGAGGAGGAGATCATGGGGGAAAGCTACTTAATCGAGAATCATGGTGGATCTATGAATTAAATACAAGGTTGCCATTTGGAATGATTATGAGTCATGATTTTGTTTATCATTATGAATGTACTAGATGGTGGCCCGATTCTAACGCATCGGGTATTCTAGAATATGTATGTATGTGTGTATATAGCAGCCACATAGAATATAGCACAGGCCACGTAGTATATAGGAGCCATGTAGTATATAGCAGACAAATACTACGTGGCCTGTGCTATATACTATGTGGCTGCTATATACATACATACATACATACATATTGTAGAATACCCGATGCGTTAATACAGGCCACGCAATATATAACAGTGGCCATGCAGTATATAACACAGCCCAAATAGTATATAACACAGCCCACGCAGTATATAGCAGCCACGCAGTATATAACACCGGCGACGTAGTATATAACAAAGGCCATGCAGTATATAACAGTGGCCACGTAATATATAGCACAGGCCACGCAGTACATAACACAGCCCACATAGTATAGCAGCCCAAGTGGTATATAACGCAGCCCAAGCGGTATATAACACTGCCCACGCCGTATAGAACACAGCCACGTAGTATATAACACTGGCCACGTAGTATATAGCAGCCACGCTGTGTATAACGCAGCCCACGCGCTATATAACACTGCCCACATAGTATATAGCAGTGTGGGCACATATCCGTGTTAAAAAAAGATTATTAAAACAAAAACTAGTTACAGTATATACTCACTTCCTCGGATCCAGCGAAGCTGTCCCTATGCGCGCAGCTGCCGCCATCTTCCGTTCCCAGGATGCATTGCAAAATTACCCAGATGACTTAGCGGTCTGGGGAGAGAGTCTTCTGGGTAATTTCGCAAAGCATCTTTGGTAACGGAAGATAGCGGCAGCCGCGAGCGCATCGTCGGACTACGGAGGGTGAGTATAGCAGGTTTTTTGTTTTTTTATTATTTTTAGCATTAGATGTTTTTACTATTGACGCTGCATAGGCAGCATCAATAGTAAAAAGTTGGGGACACACAGGGTTAATAGCAGTGGTAACGTTACCCGCAGCATAGCGCGGTACGTTACCGCTGGCATTAACCCTGTGTGAGCTGTGACTGCGGGGAGTATGGAACGGGCGCCGGGGACTGACTGCAGGGGAGTAGGGAGGGACTAATCGGACTGTGCCCATCGCTGATTGCTCGCGGCAGCCATGACAGGCAGCTGGCGAGACCAATCAGCGACGCGGGATTTCCGTGACGGAAGTTGCAGACAGAAAGACGGAAGTACCCCTTAGACAATTATATATATAGATTACTATCTCACACATTGTGTCACGGGGTTACTGCGAAAGAGAGGAGCCAGAAGACCGAAGCATCTGATTTCTCCTACTCCTGCACTGATTAGAAGCACTTCACCTTCTTATTAAATGGTGTAAATTTCTTTTAGCAGTGCAGGGGTTAATCAGCTCAGTTGAGAGGTCCTGGAAGCTTTCCTGCATTAGGGCTCTCAGCCGTTCACTGTTAGTCACTCCCATCTCCTATATAATCTGCAATCATTGTCAGAGATAGCTTTTCCTGCATGGCTGGAGGTTGTTGGTGATTGTTATTGGAGAAGGCATTTGGTTGATTTATACTTTACTGTTGCTAGGTTTTGAGTGTGTGATAATTCCCTTTCTTGTTCTACATTGGTTTAACCCCCAACCTCCACTCCCCAGTGTTTTACCTCTGTTTTTTATGTGTGTATTATTGTATGATTGGTATTTTCCTTTATCCCTTTTCATATTACCTTGTTAGTCTGATTGGTGTATACAGTAAATTACTACTCCCCTCTTCTCTGGGTGGGGGAACAGTACAGACTGAGGGTGGTGGTACGTGGCCCCAGCATCTTCACTATCAGAAGTAATCTGGGGAACAGGATGAGCCAGGGCGACCCTGACGTTAGGGACAGAGAAGGAGCCCCTTGTCCTGGGACACCTGACAACAGTCCTGACACATTGCATTTTTAGCTTTAATTTGTTTCTCATTATGTTTTTAAACTTTTCCAGGATTGGAGATGTCCAATCATGTGTTCCAACAGGAAATGACATAAAACGTCGAATGACATGTTGTTTTTGTATGCAATGATTAAGGACTTCTGTCTGAAACGCGTCTGCCCAAAGTTTCCCCTTGGTGGTTGTGACAGTTTTTGTATATCTATTGGTATTTTTCCCATTTTTATACTTACCTAATAAACTGAGAATTTTATGAAGATCCTGATGCTGGAATTCCTGTTATTCATATCTGTTTTTTACTCGTTGCCTGATCAAAATAAACCATCACTTCAGCATGACCTACAGTCTAATTTACTTTTGTTGTGCTGAGGTTCCTTCCTCAATGATTCTGGTGCTGTATGTAAGTACTGATGGTGGTTCTGGTTATGTATTCATGTGCTGGTGGTGGTTCTGGTGTTGCATTCCTCTAATGATGGTACTGGTGATGATTTTATGTACTAATCGCCGTTCTGGTGATATATCCTATATAAAATTTGTGTGAAATAGGGAAATTAAAGGTGTGAAACTATAATTCACAACATTCTCTAAGTCTACTGCTGATGACATGTGCTGTAGTTGGAGCTTCACAATCCTTGGAAAGCCACAAGTAATGCTACACAATAGTATAACAATAATAATAGTGGATGTAAACTAAATGATTTTAGACAGGAGTATATCCAAGAAGTATCGTTTCTCCTTGCGGAGATTGACATGCTAAGCATGCCGAGATGAGGAGACTTAAAGCCGCAATGCTCCACTGGGAAATATTTTCATGATTACACTGCACATAGCATTCTGTATACTTTCCCTTTGAGAAGACTTCCCTTTAATAAAAAAAAAAAAAACATGTTTCACAGTAAGTTTGGGCATTTGTCTCAAATAGATTTTTATGTCTGTTTTATTTTTTTAATTTGTTTGTTTTGAAGCTTACATTTTTTCAAGCACAGAATTATTAGTCTGGCTATAAGTTTTGCTCCTAGGTGGCGCATGTGGTTTGTGGACCCATTGTGCCACGGACCGGACTTAGAGAGGCGTGACTAAGCAGTTATCTTGGTGTTCGCTGGAGCCTCTAGTGGTGAGGTCAGACTTGTGTGGCAGGTAGCTGCCAGGTTCCACTCCAGGGTGATGTTTGGCAGTAGCTGCTTACCCAAAAGGGGCGGAAACATCACTTTAGATTCTCAGACTAAGCAGGATGGCCACTTGGGATGAATTCAGACAGGATGGCCTCTTGGGAAAAAGTCTGACAGATTCTCCCTGTGCAGACAGGATGGCCACAGGAACAGGTTCACACGGTGCAGACTGGATGGCCACTGGGATAGGTTCACAGGTCCGGACACAGAGTACAGGTACCGCAGATGCGTTTTTGGGATTCGGACACTGTCGAAGCAGTCACAGGAAACAAGGACGAACTATGGTGGACTAATGGGACACAGGATATGGGATACGGGATAGTAACAGAATAGGGATGGGGGACCTGGCAGCATACAGTTGCACCAACCACCTAACAGAGCTATAAGGGTTGCTCTGGCACCTCCCAATAGGGGAGGGTGCCTTATATACAAGATGTCTCCCAGCAATTGGCTGGAAGACACCTTGCAGGTGAACACATATTAACCTAAATGCCTCCCAGCAGTTGCTGGGAGCATTTACCATGTTCGCGGGCTGCTCTTTAAGAACAGGGGAGAGTGTACACCCGCACTTTAGGTACACTGCCGAAACACAGTGCAGAATGCACAGAGGAGGGAGAAGGCAGGAAAAAAAGCATGCCGGCGATCGTGGCGCAGGCCGGGGCAGAGAGTAAGCCGGAGTCCCTGCATGGAGGGAGAACAGGACATCATGCATGGGTGCAAAAGTATTTTTTTTAGATTTAGATATAATAATTAACTTTATCTTTATTCTTTAATACTCATAATGGACTTGAACTACAGTATATACGTACTCTGGTATTGCAATGTATATAGAATGAAGCCCAGCCACAGTGCCTATATGTAACCTGCACTGCACTAGTGGAACACTAGGGGGCGCCCATAGATAAGACTTGTTCAGGCCCCTCTTCTGTGTGATAACCTGTTATGACTTTCATTATGGAGGGAGGACAGACTGTTCTGTGGGGGGGCAGCTAACATGATATAGCCGCTGCAAATCACCCTAGAAATGCTGATGGCGCGGTACGAGCCAAGGAGCAAATGGCACGTTCCTGAATCTTGTGACCTGAGTTTTTCAGTCATCACCATCCAGTTGTCACTACGTAATCTCTCGCAGCCCAGGGAAAAGTCAAGGGGACAAGAGAGGGTGTTATGGGCGAAGATGACGAATGGATGAATATTATGTAAAATATAGGATTATACATCAGCAGGAAAAATTCAATATAACCCTTTAGTATAAAAAAAGAGGAAATAAAAACCCCAAAGTTACAGGTGACCTTGTAATCAGTTTGCTGTCACAATGCAGCCATAGCCTAAGAGACGGAGCAATAATCGCCCTTCATGGATGATCTCCTCATACAGTAAATTATACCCGTGCTCCTTTCTTCCATTGAACTCCTATATTTCCAATCTGTAACTGTCCCGGTCATTGCACAGGTCGCAGAGCTTTCCGTCAGGCTTGAAAGACTTGTCATCTGGTGGTGGAAGACGCCTTTGGGGTCAGCCGCGCGTCTCATTACTGTATACAGATCAGCAGTATTACTTAGAGGGGTCTTCCCGTCTGCTCAGATTTTCATGGCATGTGCACAAAAATTGTAGGGGTGCTGGATATTGGCCCCCCCTCGCCCAACAATCTCCTAAGGATAGGTCAAAGTCTTGGAAAACCCCTTTAATAAAAAATGGTTCAGTGTTCCAGACTGGAGGTGAGCATCTTAAAGAGAATCTGTCGATAAAGTTGTGCTCTGGAATTTGTGAACGGCATGATGTAGAGGCAGAGATTGCAGCTATGTGTCACTTACTAGGCTGCAGTTTTCATAGTGAGCTGGGTACATCCCTGCCCACACTCCCGATTGGCAGCTTCCTATGTGCACTGTCAGCAAGCTGCCAATCAGCAGTGGGGGGTGTGGTTACATGGATTAGCCTGACTGTCTGGCACGTAACACCTAGTCCTGCAGTGATAATATCCTGCTAATAAAATACTGATTGTATTAAAACTACAGCAAGCTGCTGTGACACATTGCTGGAATCAGGGTCTCTGCCCTACATTTTGATGTTCTCAGATTACATAGAAGAAACCTGCTGATAGATTCCCTTTAATGTATGTTTCGTTGTATGTAACACATATTACTGGAATGCCCACCAGGGCTGTGGGGAACTCGGTACCGCATCCGGTACTTAAAGGGATGTGTCACGGCCAGCCTGGAAGCAATTACAGATCCCTTTGCCAGGTGAGGTTCATAAGCCTTCCGTCTCGCTCTTTTAAACGAGTTCCTTGCTGCCTGTGGCTTCTGTCAAGGCTCTCTCTCTCCTGTCCTGGGACAGTACCTGCATGGTAGGCGACTCAAGCCTTTTTACAGAGTCTTTATCAAGACTCGGGCTCTGTATGTTGTTGTACCTCCAGGTTGGGGTGCAGACAGTCGACATAAAATCTACTGTCCTCCAGTTCTGCTGTGGGACATAAAGTACCACACAGCCTCGGGCTCCCGGTGCCTGGTTCCTGCACTTCAGCTTGGAAGGAGCGCATCTGCAGCACCCTTCCAGCTCCTTTGTTGTCCTGTGCTTCTCCCCTCTGGCACCTGCTATCAATGCAACCAGTCTGTTTCTCTTCTCTCTCTCCTAGAGATGCAGCACCACACGTGGTTGCACGGCCCCAGATGAGCTCTCACTCCTCTCTCCTCCACTGTCGCCACTCAACTAACTTGCTCCTCCTCCAAGCCAGAATATATATATATCTAGGGGAAGCTCCCCTGAAACCGGGTTCAGAGCTCCCCCTTCTGGCCTAGAATCAGAATGTGTTGCATGTAAGTGTTCTACCAGTTAAAGTGATCTTCCTTGCTTCCAGGCATGACATTACCCTCCCCGAAAGGAAGGCAACATCACTGCAACAACCGATTTCCTGGAGTGTTACATTACCACTGTGGTGCAACTTTTATGTATTTCGGGTGTAAGGCCTTTTTTACCCTGTGCAGATAAACAACAGTGATCGTAAAGGACACAAGTTCCGATATTCTAAAAACTATATCTAAGGGATCAAGCAAAGTAAAAAATGTCATGTTTTATATAATACACAGCATATTAAGCAGTTTCAGATCTCCATTAACTGGATCATGCATGGACAAAGCGAGATCCGCTAGCCAGATTCGGCCCTTTGGTTGTTCCTGTTCGGCCCGTGGACTAGGAGAACCAAAGGGCTGAAAACAGGAGCACCACAGGGCCTACACCCCTCCTGGCATCCTGAGGATGCAGGTGTACAAGAGTAAGAAGATGGATGTCACCCCCAGGAGACATTGCTATGCTATACTAATGTGTTCATCTGTATAGTAAAGCTTCAGATTGTTTTATATGATTTATTGCAATTACTCTGATATGGAGCTGTAGAAGAACAGACAGATGAGAGAAAAAGGGTAACAGCTGGCCAGCCCAGATGGTGGGAGAAGAACAAGGGGGCTGAAGAATTAAGACTGGCATTGTACAGACCAGTCCTGATGAAGGGGCGTAGGTAGTTAAAATGCGCCAAATTCATTAGGATGCGCACACCATGTAATAAATTCTAAGTAGTGTACCGCCTCAGCGATCCTTGCCAGAAGTGCTACTCCCTGACTGGAGGAACATTTCTGGTGTATGACAGTAAGCTAGTGACCAGATGCAACACACAGACAAGGACAAGGCGGAAATAACCAGCTAAACTGTACATTTATCTACTCTGGCGGGAAAATGCGGAAAGTATAATGACAGTGAATAGTGCAAAGCAGATTAATTACAGCATATAATATACAATTTCAGATGTACAATGAATCCTGAGGTTCACTATAACTATTATAACACTATCTTGTCATATAACCCTATAACTTCCTAACAGGGGTTGCAATCCCAGTACTATGATAGTCACTGTTCTGATTCTTCTTCTAGCACAGGCTTAGCGAGGGTCTCTGGTTCTTCCCGCTAGGCCGCAAGTCCTTCTGACAAGGTCTAGCAAAGCTCGCTGGGCCTCATTTTCATGGCCCACCCCTGTCCTGTCTGTTGTACTATCCCAGGCCAACTCTTGTACCATATGCCAGTGCTGGAAGCAACAGCCTGGCTCACTCACGCCTCCTGTTGTCTACCCCCGAGTGGAGTTCCCCAATGAATCTTCGGTGCTTGAGCAAAAATGGTTGTCTCTCATACCCAGTGGGATGAGGGCTGGGCCTCAGCTCTTGATTGGCATTGTCTGGGCTCTGGATCTTGACCGGCACAGATCTGGTCTTCGGGCCTTGACTGACGTTGCCTTGATACAGGAACTTGCCTGGCGCAGGTCTGGTCTTCAGTAGTGTTGAGCATTCCGATACCGCAAGTATCGGGTATCGGCCGATACTTGCGGGTATCGGAATTCCGATACCGAGATCCGATACTTTTGTGGTATCGGGAATCGGTATCGGGATTAATATCAATGTGTAAAATAAAGAATTAAAATAAAAAGTAGGGATATACTCACCTCTCCGGCGGCTTCTGGACTTTACCGCCGTAACCGGGAGCCGTTGTACCTAAGAATGCGCGCTTGAAGGGCCTTAGATGAGGTCACTGCGCTCTGATTGGTCCGTAGCGGTCGCGTGACCGCTACGCGACCAATCACAAAGCAGTGACGTCACCTAAGGTCTTTCAAGCGCTTGAAAGACCTTAGGTGACGTCACTGCTTTGTGATTGGTCGCGTAGCGGTCACGCGACCGCTACGGACCAATCAGAGCGCAGTGACCTCATCTAAGGCCCTTCAAGCGCGCATTCTTAGGTACAACGGCTCCCGGTTACGGCCGTAAAGTCCAGGCTGCGTCAGAGGGTGAGTATATCCCTATTTTTTATTTTAATTCTTTATTTTACACATTGATATGGATCCCAGGGCCTGAAGGAGAGTTTCCTCTCCTTCAGACCCTGGGAACCATACAGGATACCGTCCGATACTTGGTGTCCCATTGACTTGTATGGGTATCGGGTATCGGTATCGGATTAGATCCGATACTTTGCCGGTATCGGCCGATACTTTCCGATACCGATACTTTCAAGTATCGGACGGTATCGCTCAACACTAGTCTTCAGGCCTTGACCGCTGAATTTTGGAACTTGTCGGGTATTGTCTGGGTTATGCTTCTACAAGCAGCTGATTCAATCTACCTTTCACAGCCTAGCACCCCGACCTCAGTGTCTTCCTCAACACACATCCTCATATTAGTGCCAAATCTCTGTCTTGGCGCGTTGGCCTTTTATACTTATACCAGGGAACTGCGTCATCAATGTCACCTGACCCGGTGCTCTGTCTAAACTTGTCCCTCCTGAAGCTCTCCCTCTTCTGTATGGTTCCACAGGGTCCTGTTTGGACAATAGATGGTAGTCCTTTTACACAGATGACGCACAGCATTGGGGATTCCCACCCTTTACCTCACACCCTCTTGCAAGTAACACCACTAAAATGGTTTAACTTTTCATGAATTTGGCTGGCGGCTACCACAACACCCCCGTCCTGACCAGGTACTACCCACTAATTGTGTAGGGACCTGGGATTGATGTGAAGAGATAATGGACTTGCTAAGTCCAGGGCATGGGTACTATATGGAAGTGAGATGTGGTTGGTAAAGGAAAGGTAGATGATTGCCGCATTGCTGAAATGCTGTTACCAATGTGATGTGCGACTGAGTCTCAGTGTACTAGGCATGATAATATCAGTAGATCGCATCAGCTGGACAGTACCTCTGTCCACACGCTGCACAAAGCAGAGCAACGCGTCAGGAGAATAGGGGGAGTTGAGTAGTTTTATTTTTTTTACTTGGGGGAAACTGTGGGGTGTCTGTGGGGGCTTCATACTGTATGCAGCGCTGTGGGGAATCATACTGTGTGGGGTGGTTGTGGGAGTAAAATACTGTGTGTGGGTTGTTGGGGAATCATAGTGTGTGTGGACATGTGGAGGCATCATACTGTATGGGGGGTATCAAACTGTATGTAAGATGGCTGTGGGTGCATAATACTGTATGAGGGGGCTGTGAGTGTGTGCTGAGCCTAGGGAAGTTCATACTGTGCCGAAGACCTGTGGGAGAATCCTATTGTTTGAATTTGTGGGGACCAACATACTGTGCGAGAGTGACTAGGGCATCATATTGGGTGTGAGGGGGTTGTCTGTCCTTTTGCTACAAATCTGCAGTAACTCTATGTGACTGCCAACTTGAGAATCCTCACATGCCATGTACTGACATCGCACACACTTGTCACTGGTGTGTCAGAGGTTGCAGACAGTCGCACTGCATCTGGCTGCAGATGGTCTCAGCGGTTTGCCTAGCAGACTAGTGGCCACCTCCCCCAGCCTTAATGGTGTCACCTGGATCTGGGTGTTTATAACTCCCAACTTCCTGTTGGGAGTTACGGGTGTTATTTCATATGAGACTTCTCTATTGAGGCTTGGAGCTGTAGAAGTCTGATAGTATCCTCTTGTAGTTTGGAGGGCGTCGTCTTTTCTCTATGAGTCTACTCAAGCTAAGTGTCTCCATTGTTTCATTTATCCTTGCTGTCTTTAGTGTTAGTGGGATTGACTAGCGCTCATGTAACACCCCAGGTAACCGGTTGTTACAGTGGCATTGCTTTCCTCACGGGGAGAGTGATGTCATGCTTGGAAGCGAGGAATGATTCCTTTTATCAGGTATTCACAAACATGCAACAAGTTCTTACTCCAGGCCAGAAGAGGGAGCTCTGATCCAGTTTGTGGGTGGCTCCCCTATATATATTCTGGCTGGAGGGAAAGTAGTCAGTCAGTCTGTGAGAGAGACAGAGGAAAGGGGCTGTGCAGACGAGAAAATCTGCAGCTCCTGTGAGGAAAATGTGGAGCCGTGCAGCCACATGAAGTGCTGCAGCTCCTGGAAAAGAGAGAGAAAAGGACGGAACAAGCTGTAGAGAGCGTGAAGGAGCAAAGGAAAGTGAAGAGCTGGAGAGAGAAGCTGCGACTGAGCTGCCTCCACACTGAGTGCAGATACTGGTAGCCAGAAGACTGAGGTTGTGGGGTAACTCAAGCCCCACTGCAGAAACTGGCGTACAGCAGGTTGCAAATTACCTGTCCACTATTAACACCCGAAGACACAGTAGCAGATAAAGCCCAGGTCATGATAGAGATCATGTAAAATGGCTCGAGTTACCTGTCATGTGGGTTAGTGTCCTACCTAAAGGGGGTCAGAGATCGTGAGGACCTTGTGTGAGGCCTAAGGCAGCAAGGGAGTAGAACACAGCGCTAAGAGGAAGACTTCCAACCCCACCTGGTTAGGGGGATTCCAGATTCGCTTCCAAGCCTTCCGGACCATACCAGTACCTGTGATCCGGTACCCTGGACTGTGGCTGCCTGAATTCTACAGTAAAGAGGTAAAGAGACTGCAACTTGTGTCCTCTGTTTATTTTTACACCATCTACCATCTGTCCCTACTACACCAGGAGCCTTGGGGACCCAGCTTCACCTGTGGGAAGCCATACCATCCCAGCTGCCATAACATCACCCCAGCGGACCCCTTTAAGCAGGGTCGGTCATCCCTGACCGAATACCACAGGTGGCGTCACGAACATTTATTATTTTACAAACTCCTTTAAAGACTTTTCCCTTAACATGGGCGCCCAGGGCCACGGACCGGGTCACGGCTGCCATGACACCTCCCTTTAAATACCGGACCCGGTACCGAGAACCCCACGGCCCTGGTGGGCGTTCCACTCATACTGTTGTTCCCAGTGCAGGGCTGTAGTATGAATATAAATATGGATATTTTGAGTCCATATTGAAACATACAGAATGCATTCAAACAATGACAGAGCAGCATTGCTGGTTATACATTTACAGAAAGACAATGCTCACAGTGACACAATCTTGAGAACTGTTTACTTATTGTCTAAAAGCCTTTACCTCACAAACAGTTCTATGTTTCTCTATGTTTGTTATTGTAAAACATGACGGCTTATGTAACCTCTGTCTGTGGTGGTTTTATCTAATCCATGTGGGCTTTTATATTCAGGGTTTATGGCCCATCGTCTGATGTTTGCTGGTACCTCTGTTTCATCTTATCTTGAAAGCTGGCCACTGGAGGGGTAGGGGGAAACCAGAGTTACCCATACTGCAAATCACTTTATAAGGCCAAAGAACCATGACTGAGATAGAAGCAGAAACTTGGGTACCTGTACATGTGTACAGTGTTGTAATACCTGTGTTAGGCCTCCCTGGTTGAGCTAAGATATGATTTGAACTGCCTTATAAGTGTGACGCCCGGGAGACCGAGGTACCCAGCACCAGATCAATGAGGTCCGTCTCTTGAGGGGGATGTCACTAGTGGCTTGACCCGGTGCTGTGGCCTCAGGCGATGCACAATGTAAGGGATATCATGAAGGAACAGACACTTACTTGATCAGCAGCAGGTCCTCTCAGCTGTGATGACCCCGATCCTGGATCGATGGCTATTGTCCAAATGAAAGACTGAGGCGCTGAAACGTTTAACAAGTTTACTTCAACAAAAAGGGATTTGCAACCAATATTGTCACCGGAGTCTGTTTAAGAACTCTGAATTACTTTGACCCTGTCAGGATTTCCACCTCTTATTATGCGCAGTTTCTGTATGGCCCTGCTGCTGTATGTGAACTGGCTGCTGACCCAATCTGTCTCTTCTGTGCTCTGGTTCGACAGACAACCCGAGTCCTTTTTGTCGGCTTACCCCCTTTGGGAGTACCGCTGAACTCTGTGTCTGTTGCTGCGTCTTACCCTGGTGAAGCTGATATCACCTCACTTTCTTCCGGTTGCTGTATTATATATAACGAATATAGCCACGGATCCGGTATCCGTCTCTGCGCCTATTTCAGGTAGAAATTATTGCTACCCGGTTCTCACAATGTCCTTTTTCTCTATTCCTCTTTTCCTACTATGGGTATTACAGGCCTATAATCCGTCATAGGGCTGTTAGGAGTTCAGTTATACGACCTCTCACTTTCAGCTCCTCAACCCAACTGCCAGTCCTTTTCTCAGACCAGAATAGATCAAGGGGAGTCTCTGGAGCTCCCCCTTCTGGCCGGAGATGGTAGTGCAGTCTTGCTATTTTAATATTTGTATTTGGTGTCAATAACTATTTTTGTGGCAAATACCCCTAGGGGCACCACATTAGCTTATCTATCTGTGTTTGGATTAAGACTAGGATTTATTCGTGTCAAGCATCCTCAAGAATAACTGTGCTTCATAGACTTTCTGCTTGATTGCATTTTCGCCTGAAGTTTCCTATAGACTGCTAAGCTGCGTTTATTATTTGCACCAAGTGTTGTGGACTTGAGTTTCTCTCTGCACCTGTTTGAATCACCGTGTGATAATATAGACTTTACCACTTATAAAACTGTGTCCTGTAGTTGTCTTGTTCCACGCAAAGAGTCTCCTGAGTTATCCCCTATAATTATTACAGGATACTCTAGCCATAAAAAAAAAATGAGACTGTGTTTTCCATAATTAGATCACTGCAGAAAGATGTGGAAGGTCTGCAAAAGAAGTTTGGAAGCTTTGAACACAATCAACAAGTGTTTGGACAAACTTTGCAGGACTTAAGCAACCGCATGGCAGCCCAGGAAAACAATCTTGCTGGCATAGAGTCCCAGTATGGACGGGCTTTTCAGGACATAAGCATGCAAATAGCTGCACAAGCGACTTTTTCCCTCTGAGCAACCGCCACCAGCTAGCCCACCTAAGTTGCCCCCATTCAGATTTAATGGTGATCGCGACAAATTTCGTGGCTTTGTGAATCAATGTATGCTATATTTTGATGTGCATGCTGACCATTTTCCTACTGATAGATCCAAAGTATTGTGTGTAATAATGCTACTGACCTCATGAGCGCTCGCCTGGGCGAATTCGATGATTGAGTCTCGTAACCCACGGTTAAATAACTTGGATGATTTCTTGGCCGCTATGGCATTAATGTTTGATGACCCTAATCGCCGTGCAACCGCTGAATCTGCTTTGTTGTCTTTACGCCAGGCTAAACGTTCTGTTATTGAGTATGCCACTGAATTCAGGAGATTAGCGGTAGATACCAATTGGGACAGTTATGCACAATTGCCTATTTTTAAAAGGGGTCTGTCTAGTATTATAAAAGATGAACTAGCTCGCTCTGAGTCACCACAAGAGCTAGAGACATTTATACAGCATTGTGTGCGCATAGACATTCGCCTTACTGAGCCTGCAGGTAAAACCTCTTGGGAGGTGGAGGAGGTGCCCATGCAAATTGATTCCGTTTAGAGGCGCGAGATCAATGAGCGCCGGGAGCATCGCCTTCGTGAAAGTCTATGTTTCTACTGCGGTCAGTCTGACCACTTCTTGATCAATTGTCCTAAGTGTCCTAGACGGCCTAACAAAGTGCTAGCAGCAGTAGGGGAGTATGACAACTATGATGATGAATCTGACATCTCTGAATGTAGCCTGCCTTTAAACGCTGTATTCCATTCACTTTCTATGACTTCACCCCCCAAGGAGCTGAAGGAAAAGAACTCTCATTGTTCTCTCCCTATTAAGATCCTGTGTTCAGGACAGTGGATTTCCAGTGCAGCTATGATTGACTCTGGTGCAGGTGGCAATTTCATGGATATTGCATTTGCCAAGGAACATGGTATTGAAATTCAGCAAAGAGCCTCTCCAATTACCATGGAAACAGTGGATGGGTCACCTTTAATCTCTGGGCCTGTGGATCAGGAGACCGTACCCCTTGAAATTTTGTTGGAGCCTAATCATCAGGAGCAACTTTCTTTCTTTCTAATTTCTTCTCCTCATTTTCCTGTGATTTTAGGCATTCCTTGGTTGCGTTCTCAGAACCCAATTATCAACTGGGAGACCAAGGAGATTATCTTTCCAACAAGGAGCAACTCAGCGTTAACAGAAGCTGTCCCTGAGTCCACGGCTACGGAACCACATGTACAGGTATTTTCTTTACCTCCAGCATATAAAGAGTTCTCTGACCTCTGTGACAAGAAGAATGCAGATCAGCTTCCTCCACACAGGCATTATGACTAGTGTTGAGCGATACCGTCCGATACTTGAAAGTATCGGTATCGGAAAGTATCAGCCGATACCGGCAAAGTATCGGATCTAATCCGATACCGATACCCGATACCAATACAAGTCAATGGGACTCAAGTATTGGACGGTATCCCTGATGGTTCCCAGGGTCTGAAGGAGAGGAAACTCTCCTTCAGGCCCTGGGATCCATATCAATGTGTAAAATAAAGAATTAAAATAAAAAATATTGCTATACTCACCTCTCCGACGCAGCCTAGACCTCACCGAGGGAACCGGCAGCGTTCTTTGCTTAAAATGCGCGCGTTTACTTCCTGCCGTGACGTCACGGCTTCTGATTGGTCGCGTGCCGCCCATGTGGCCGCGACGCGACCAATCACAGCAAGCCGTGACGTAATTTTCAGGTCCTCAATGCCTAATTCTAGGCATTCAGGATTTTAAAATTACGTTCCGGGTTGTGATTGGTCGCGTCGCGGTCACATGGGCGACGCGACCAATCACAAGCCGTGACGTTACGGGAGGCAGGAAACGCGCGCATTTTAAAATTACGTCACGGCTTGTGATTGGTTGCGTGCCGCCCATGTGACCGTGACGCGACCAATCACAGCAAGCCGTGACGTAATTTCAGGTCCTGAATGCAGAATTAGGCATTCAGGACCTGAAATTACGTCACGGCTTGCTGTGATTGGTCGCGTCGCGGTCACATGGGCGGCACGCAACCAATCACAAGCCGTGACGTAATTTTAAAATGCGCGCGTTTCCTGCATCCCGTGACGTCACGGCTTGTGATTGGTCGCGTCGCCCATGTGACCGCGACGCGACCAATCACAAGCCGGAACGTAATTTTAAAATCCTGAATGCCTAGAATTAGGCATTGAGGACCTGAAAATTACGTCACGGCTTGCTGTGATTGGTCGTGTCGCGGCCACATGGGCGGCACGCGACCAATCAGAAGCCGTGACGTCACGGAAGGAAGTAAACGCGCGCATTTTAAGCAAAGAACGCTGCCGGTTCCCTCGGTGAGGTCCAGGCTGCGTCGGAGAGGTGAGTATAGCAATATTTTTTATTTTAATTCTTTATTTTACACATTAATGTTGTTTCGATACCGATACCCGATACCACAAAAGTATCGGATCTCGGTATCGGAATTCCGATACCCGCAAGTATCGGCCGATACCCGATACTTGCGGTATCGGAATGCTCAACACTAATTATGACTGTTCCATTGAGTTGCTTCCTGGGGCAGATATTCCTTTTGGTCACGTATACCCTTTGGCGGCACCTGAGCTTCAAGTCTTAAAGGAGTATATTGATGAAAATCTGGCCAAAGGCTTCATACGTCCTTCTTCCTCACCAGCAGGGGCACCTATATTTTTTGTAAAAAAGAAGGATGGGACCCTGAGACCCTGTGTTGACTATCGGGAACTCAATAAGGTAACCGTACGAAACCGTTACCCTTTGCCTCTGATTCCCGAATTATTGGAAAGAGTAAGCTATGCTAAAGTGTTCTCTAAACTGGATCTTCGTGGGGCTTATAATTTGGTGCGTATTCGTCCAGGGGATGAGTGGAAGACAGCATTCAGATGCCGGTATGGACACTTTGAATATCTCGTGATGCCCTTCGGGCTTTGTAATGCCCCTGCAACGTTTCAACACCTTGCTAATGACATTTTCAGAGATTTGTTGGACCAGTTTGTGGTGATCTATTTGGACGATATTCTAATCTTTTCTGACTCTCTACAGGAACATGAAGAACATGTCAAAGCTGTTTTAAGATGTCTGAAAGAGAACCATCTGTATATCAAGCCGGAGAAATGCGAGTTCCATCGTTCTGAGATACAGTTCTTAGGTTATATCATCTCTCCCCAGGGGCTGAACATGGAATCTGGTAAGATTCAGGCTATCCTTGACTGGCCGGTACCCAAGAACGTTAAGGAGGTCCAACGTTTTATTGGTTTTGCAAATTTCTACAGATGCTTCATTCGAAATTTTTCTGATATTGTCCATCCCATTACTTCCTTGACAAAGAAGGAAAAGCCCTTTAAGTGGTCATCACAGGCTCAAGAAGCTTTTGATCGGCTTAAGATCTGTTTCACATCAGCACCGCTGTTGATACACCCAGATCCAACACTTTCATTCATTGTGGAGGTGGACGCTTCTGATAATGCTTTGGGGGCTATTCTCTCCCAAAGAACTGGAGAGAAGGGTCTGCTACATCCTTGTGCTTTCTTTTCCCGTAGACTAACCTCAGCGGAGAAGAATTATGACGTGGGAGGCAAGGAATTGCTGGCTATTATTGCGGCTTTTAAAGAATGGAGGCATCATCTGCAAGGAGCTGCACAACAGATCATAGTGTTAACTGACCATCGCAATTTAGAGTTCCTTAGATCCGCTAGATGTTTTTCTCCTCGTCAGGCTCGTTGGAACTTATTTTTAAATCAATTTAACTTTGTTATCTCGTACCGTCCAGGTTCTCGTAATGGGAAGGCTGATGCTTTATCCCGAATCCATGCTGCGGATTCCGTACCTGGAGCCCCGTCCAAGACCATTCTATCTGATGCCAATTTCATTGGAGTTATTCACGATCAGGACTTGTGAAAGGAGTGCAGGGAGGCCTATGACGGTGATGTATTTCTGGCCAACACACCTGTGGATACTAATCTTGTCTTTAAGGGTGGCATGTGGTTCAGAGATCGACGTATCTACGTCCCTGAGGTCATCCGTCTGCAGATCCTCAAGTTGGTACATGACTCCAAGTTGGCTGGTCACAGGGGGGTACAGAAGATACAAGAGTTCCTGAGCCGATTCTTCTGGTGGCCAACTTGCCTGAAGGATACCAAGGACTATGTTCTCTCTTGCGAGGTATGTGCCCGTTACAAGACTCCTCATGTGGCACCTACGGGTCTTCTACAACCATTACCTGTTCCGTCCCGCCCTTGGGGCTCTATATCAATGGACTTTATTGTGGAGCTGCCTACATCGGGGGGCATGAATACAATCATGGTGGTAGTTGATCGCCTGACTAAAGCTGCTCATTTTGTTCCATGCACCGGCCTCCCCTTAGCTAAAGATACAGTGAACTTGGTTATAAAGAATGTCTTTCGGTTGCATGGGGTTCCGGATGAGATCATCTCTGACTGTGGAGTACAGTTCACTTCAAGATTCTGGAAGGGGTTTTGCTCTGCACTCAATATTAATGTCTGTCTCTCTTCCGCTTACCATCCCCAGACAAATGGTCAGACTGAGCGTACCAACCAGACACTGGAACAATATCTAAGATGCTATGTCAGCCATCTCCAGGATGATTGGTTGGAGTTGCTGCCGTTAGCCGAATTTTCATATAATAATTCTCAGAGCGCCTCCACTAAATTTACACCTTTCTTTGCCAATCTGGGTTATCATCCGTGTATTTTACCTAGGTCTCGAATTAATTCTCCGGTTCCAGCAGTGGAGGAAAGGCTGACTGCGATGAGACAAAATCTGGAGGTTCTGAAGGAATCCCTGACCACAGCTCAAGAACGTTATAAGAGATTGGCTGATAGATTCCGTAAACCTGCACCCATGTTCAAGGTAGGAGATTCCGTGTGGTTAGCAACTAAGAATCTGAAGTTAAACGTTCCTTCACAAAAACTTGGACAGAAATTCATTGGCCCTTTCAAGATCAACGGTATTGTGAGCTCTGTGGCCTGCCGGCTGAAGCTGCCTAGGACTATGAAGGTACACCCAGTTTTTCATGTATCTTTACTAAAGCCTGTATCTCCTAACACCTTCCAGGGACGTGTTGTGCCACCTCCGCAGCCTGTGGTGATTGATGGGCAAGAACAATTTGTGGTGGAGGAAATTATTGATTCCGGGATTCGCAGGAATCGGCTCCAATATCTGATAAGATGGCAGGGATATCCCCCTGAGGAAGACTCTTGGGAACCTGTGGAAAACATTAATGCCCAACAGAAGATTTCTCGTTTTCATCAGAGATTCCCTGAGAAACCAGGTCTAGGATCGTCCTGAGGCCGCTTCTAAGGAGGGAGTAATGTCAGGACTTTTACCTTTTGTGCATTACTGCCCTTTTCCAAGATGGCATCTTTCGTCTCATGTGCACTGTGTCTTTCTGCTATAAAACTCCACCCCAGCCTTCAGTCTGTGCTAGAGTATTCTGCCTTGCATCCAGCTCCTGACCTCTGATTACTCCCTGGCTATATACCTGCTCCTGTGAACCTGTGTGGTGATCCTGCTACTCTGCTCTGAGTTCCTGCTGCATATACCAGTTTTCAGCAATCCTCCTTCATCTGCTGCTCGTGTTTACTTCCATCTGCATTTGCTGGACATGTAAGCTGTTGCTGCTCTGCAAAAACCTGAGACTGTTACCCAGACCTCCCTGGTTGAGCTAAGATATGATTTGAACTGCCTTATAAGCTTATCTATCTGTGTTTGGACTAAGACTAGGATTTATTCGTGTCAAGTATCCTCAAGAATAACTGTGCTGTGTGTTGGGCATTTGTGCCCAGTGCCACCCTTTTATACCATCATTCTTTATTACACTGATGTGCCTCACAGGGACTTGATTTTGGAAGCCTTGCTAACAGCTTCAGGTTGTATAGGGTACTGCATTATGTGGCATCCTAGGCCATAAGGGGTATTTTTACATAGGTTAATATTGTACCTGTAATCCGTTATATTTGGCTTTTCCATTTAAATCTCTGTTGGGCTGGAATAATATGGTATGGTTATGCATAGCCATCTATGAATCTATGACAATATGTACTAGATCTGCTTGTACTTAGGGTGGCACTGTGGTAGGACCTTATTTTGGGTCTTCGTTTCTATCCTTGCTGTGTGTTGCAATTTTAATTGGTTTTAATTGTTTTTGCGGTGTTAAAGTGTGATTTAATAAATTTTGTACTATATTTGGAGTAACCTTGTGGTGATCCCTTTATTATGCATGCTACCCTTTCCTTTCTTTTGTTTATATGTAATATTTGCCCCAAGTGTAGTGGACTTCAGTTTCTCTCTGCACCTGTTTGAATCACCGTGTGATAATATAGACTTTACCACTTATAAAACTGTGTCCTGTAGTTGTCTTGTTCCACGCAAAGAGTCTCCTGAGTTATCCCCCATAATTATTACAACCTGCATAAGTGGGGACGCCCGTGCAGTGTTGTGAATTTCCCAGGGGTTCTCTATCTTAGTGTTGCTTCTCTGATATTTGAGACGGATAATGTTTAAAAGCTCCTTGGTGATGAAGTGAGTATATGTAGCTAATCTTTATATGGTGATGATGTGAGTATATGTAGTTAATCTTTATATGTGCTTAATCATTTTATGTATTTAATATTTATATGTGCTTAACCTTTGTATGTTAAAATATAGAAAAGTGTGCACAATTAAATTATTACTTTAATTTTGTACTTTTAAATAAAATTGCGTTATATCGCAAGTAGTAGCCTTCTTTAAAGCCGTATCCAAACCTTAGTGTTAAAAATTTGGCAATACAAGGGCTTATCGCCAGGGTCACACAGGGATTAGGTATCCTGCTCGGCGATAGGTGTGGAACCTACATAGGGACGGTAGGACAGACAAGGTGATGTTAGCTCTGTCTAGGGGTCTCCACTCCCCCCTTCCCTAGTCTTTGGTTCCCTTTCACTTATCCTTTTGTTTTGCATGGGGGTTCCCTCCGATGTGGTGTCAGATTGGGGATACAATTTTTTTCCAAGTTCTGGGGGGGTTTCTGTTCTCGACTGGGGAACTATTAAGTTTTCCAGTCACTTTGAGGGTTCTATATATTGGAAACCCCCAAAAGTGATACCATTTTAAAAACAGCTCCCCTCAACGTAAAATTGCTTTCAGGTAGTTCATTAACCCTTCAGGTGCTTTTCAGGAATTAATGCAAAGTGGCATGACAGGAATGAAGAAATTGATTTTTACCACATAAATCTTGCTGACTTCTGAAGAGGCCGCTATAGCCAGCAGACTTTCAGGCCCATTATTTGGCCATGAATTGCCATGGCAAACATCAGGACCACAAGATCAAGATATCAGGGTGCTGATGGGGTTGAAGAGGGAGCCTCCAAACTCTGTTAACAATCTAGATGCTGTAGTCATTATTGACAGCAGCATTTAACGGGTTAAACAACTACAGTCAGTACCAACACAAATCATGGCAGATGCAGCAAGTTGTCAGCTATATTGTACAGCTGACAGCTATAGGACTGTCACCCATCGGTGGAAGCTAGTCACTAATAACGCAGGTCAGTAAAAAGATGTATTGGTGATAAAACATAATATAAAATAATAATAAGGAGCAGAATTAAGCTCGGCCTGTTGGTTCGGACCTCCGCAACAGTTAGGCCGGCGTCACACTGGCGAGTTTTACGGACGTAAGAGCGCAGAAACTACGTCCGTAAAACTCGCATAACATACGGCACAATTATTCTCAATGGGGCTGCTCCTATTAGCCGTATATTACGGTTCAGTATTATACGGCTTTCTACGGCCGTACAAAATCGCAGCATGCTGCGTTTGTCAGCGTACTGCGCAAAAAAATCGCCAATGAAAGTCTATGGGGGCGAGAAAAATACGGATTCCACACGGACCAGCAGTGTGACTTGCGAGAAATACGCAGCGGTGTTAGTGAAAAGTCGGTAATTCAATTGCCGGCTTTTCATTTCTCCTGCACAAACCCGACAGGATATGAGACATGATTACATACAGTAAACCATCTCATATCCCCTTTTTTTTTTGCATATTCCACACTACTAATGTTAGTAGTGTGTATGTGCAAAATTTCAGCGCTGTAGCTGCTAAAATAAAGGGTTAAATGGCGGAAAAAATTGGCGTGGGCTCCCGCGCAATTTTCTCCGCCAGAGCGGTAAAGCCAGTGACTGAGGGCAGATATTAATAGCCAGGAGAGGGTCCATGGTTATTGGCCCCCCCGTAGCTAAAAACATCTGCCCCCAGCCACCCCAGAAAAGGCACATCTGGAAGATGCGCCTATTCTGGCACTTGGCCACTCTCTTCCCACTCCCTGTAGCGGTGGGATATGGGGTAATGAAGGGTTAATGCCACCTTGTTATTGGAAGGTGACATTAAGCCAGATTAATGATGGAGAGGCGTCAATTATGACACCTATCCATTATTAATCCAATTGTAGGAAAGGGTTAAAAAACACACACACACATGATTGAAAAGTATTTTAATGAAATAAACACAGCGGTTGTTGTAATAATTTATTGTACTCTCAAATCCATTTGCAGTCCCTCGCTTGGCAACATAATAAACGCACAAGATACATACCTTCTGATGTACTGTCAGGTCCAACGATGTAATCCATCTGAAGGGGTTAACTAATATTACAGGCAGGAGCCCTGCTATAATGCAGCTGTGCTCCGTGCCTGTAATCCCCGGCGAATGAATGAAATCTAGGTCATTGACCTACATTTCCTTCAGTCGCGGTGATGCGCCCCCTGGTGGATGTCCTCATATGACCTGGAGCGTGGGAAAAAGTTCCCAGGCTGCAGTTCATGAGAACATCCACCAGGGGGCGCCTCACCGCGAATGAATGAAATGTAGGTCAATGACCTACATTTCATTCATTCGCAGGGGAATTACAAGCACGGAGCACAGCTGCATTATAGCAGGGCTCCTGCCTGTAATATTAGTTAACCCCTTCAGATGGATTACATCGTTGGACCTGACAGTACATCAGAAGGTATGTATCTTGTGCGTTTATTATGTTGCCAAGCGAGGGACTGCAAATGGATTTGAGAGTACAATAAATTATTACAACAACCGCTGTGTTTATTTCATTAAAATACTTTTCAATCATGTGTGTGTGTGTTTTTTAACCCTTTCCTACAATTGGATTAATAATGGATAGGTGTCATAATTGACGCCTCTCCATCATTAATCTGGCTTAATGTCACCTTCCAATAGCAAGGTGGCATTAACCCTTCATTACCCCATATCCCACCGCTACAGGGAGTGGGAAGAGAGTGGCCAAGTGCCAGAATAGGCGCATCTTCCAGATGTGCCTTTTCTGGGGTGGCTGGGGGCAGATGTTTTTAGCTACGGGGGGGCCAATATCCATGGACCCTCTCCTGGCTATTAATATCTGCCCTCAGTCACTGGCTTTACCACTCTGGCGGAGAAAATTGCGCGGGAGCCCACGCCAATTTTTTCCGCCATTTAACCCTTTATTTTAGCAGCTACAGCGCTGAAATTTTGCACATACACACTACTAACATTAGTAGTGTGGAATATGCAAAAAAAAGGGGATATGAGATGGTTTACTGTATGTAATCCATGTCTCATATCCTGTCGGGTTTGTGCAGGAGAAATGAAAAGCCGGCAATTGAATTACCGGCTGTTCACAGATATCGCGCTGATTGAAATCTAAATACAGAATATATATATATATGTGTCACAATGACATATATATATATATATACTGTATATATGTTTTCCCGAACATTTGAGCACATAAATCCATTAGATGTCGGTTTTGCAAGCCTGCGCGAAAATCTCGCAGTACGGATGCCATACGGATTACATACGGAGGATGCCATGCGCAAAATACGCTGACACACCCTGACTACGGATCACTATTTTGGGAACATTTCTCCGTATTACGGCCGTAGTACGGACGTATAATACGTGGCGTATTGTCTTACGCCAAGTGTGACGCCGGCCTTACAGTCTCTCACGTGGCCACTCGAGGAAATTAATTGCCCACCCTGGTCTGGATGATCAGTGACTGTACGCAATGTTCTGCTGTGCTGCTACAGTACGTTCTGCCCAGATTCAGCTGATATATAGTCACCCTTTCTGGAAACTTTCCGATCTTCACAATCTGTCACACATCGTAAACATTCAGGACGACCTTTAACTCATCAATGACAGCTAAAAGCAAAAAGTGAAAGAAATGAAAGCCAAAGAGGTGATGTGCGATGGCGGTGGAATATTTAAATATTGATTTCACCACCTCCAGTGACATCTCATGGCAGAGAAGAGAACAATAAAGACACTGTAATGCAACTGCAAGGCAGTTGCACGCAACCTCCACAAGGGGAAAAAGGTAGCACTCACCGTGTAGCCCCACAGTGCAGAGCGCGGAGTGCCACTAGGAGGCAGCAGAGTAGTCAGACAGGCCGGTCAGCAACAAACAGGAAGATGAAGTACCAGACGTTACAGCAATGCACGTGATCAGAGACAAGCCAGAAATCGGAACCAGACGGGAGCGCGGGATCCAAAACATGAGACAGAAGACGTAGTCAGGGTACGAGCCAAAGAGTCAAAGCCAGACCGGAAACGTAGTAACAGAGATGGAAAGCAGGAGGCAGGGTTCAGAATTCAAGCCGAGTCATACACTGTAGGGACCACCAAACACACACTAAGTCAGGGATAGGGAACGGGTCAGGCACAAATACGGGTAGTCCAAGGCAGAAGGATCACTAAGGAATACGGGTCAGCTGTAGTGATGAGCGAATATACTCGTTACTCGAGATTTCCCAATCACGCTCGGGGGTCTTCCGAGTATTTTTTAGTGCTCAGAGATTTAGTTTTTCTTGCCGCAGCTGAATGATTTACATCTGTTAGCCAGCATAAGTACATGTGTGGGTTGCCTGGTTGCTAGGGAATCCCCACATGTAATCAAGCTGGCTAACAGATGTAAATCATTCAGCTGAGGTGAGGAAAACTAAATCTCCGAGCACTAAAAAATTACTCAGAGGTCACCCGAGCGTGCTCGGGAAATCTCGAGTAACGAGTATATTCTCTCATCACTAGTCAGCTGCTCATGCCAGAGACTGGAACTATCACTGACAAATGCTACCACAAATGGCACCAATAAATAGCCACCCACAAACCAAAGGGAGGCAGGAAAGGTTAACCCCACCATAACCAGGCCGGGGAATGAAAAGCAAGAAGCAAACCCCGACCTGGGTCATGACAGACACATTCGAAATGAGGATTGGACATTTTTTTGGCCTGGAAATAAACGTCAGTCAGAGATGTACAGCAGGGGTTTATTTTCTGAATGTTTGGGACTTATTCACAAATTGCACTCATGTTGCGTTTTTTTTATGGCGACAAATTAAAAAAATTGCAATGAAACCGCAATATGTGTGTAAGTTTTTGGAAAAATTATGATCGTGGGGTGTGATTGCATTGAATTTAGGCTGCCGTCACACTATCAGTATTCGGTCAGGATTTTACATCAGTATTTGTAGCCAAAACCAGGAGTGGGTGATAAATGCAGAAGTGATGCATAGGTTTCTATTATACTTTCCCTCTAATTGTTCCACTCCTGGTTTTGGCTACAAATACTGATGTAAAATACTGACCAAATACTGATAGTGTGACGGCAGCCTAAGGCTGCGGTTACATGGTTCCATGTGTTACGTAACAGAAGCTCTCAGACAAGTTGCACAATGAAAAATTTGACTGTGACTAAAGGTACCGTCACACTAAGCGACGCTGCAGCGATACAGACAACGATGCCGATCACTGCAGCGTCGCTGTTTGGTCGCTGGAGAGCTGTCACACAGACCGCTCTCCAGCGACCAACGATGCCGAGGTCCCCGGGTAACCAGGGTAAACATCGGGTTGCTAAGCGCAGGGCCGGGCTTAGTAACCCGATGTTTACCCTGGTTACCAGTGTAAAATGTAAAAAAACAAACAGTACATACCCACCTTCGCGTCCCCCAGCGTCTGCTTCCTGCACTGACTGAGCGCCAGCCCTAACAGCAGAGCGGTGACGTCACCGCTGTGCTGTACTTTCACTTTACGGCCGGCGCTCAGTCAGTGCAGGAAGCGGACGGCGGGGGACGCGAAGGTGAGTATGTACTGTTTGTTTTTTTACATTTTACACTGGTAACCAGGGTAAACATCGGGTTACTAAGCGCGGCCCTGCGCTTAGTAACCCGATATTTACCCTGGTTACCATTGTAAAACATCGCTGGTATCGTTGCTTTTGCTGTCAAACACAACGATACACGGCGATCTGACGACCAAATAAAGTTCTGAACTTTAATCAACGACCAGCGATATCACAGCAGGATCCTGATCGCTGCTGCGTGTCAAACACAACGATATCGCTAGCCAGGACGCTGCAACGTCACGGATCGCTAGCGATATCGTTTCGTGTGACGGTACCTTTACTTTCACGTGACTATTGTAGTATGGTGAATTGGCATTTAGGTCTTTGGGAGCAAAGTCGCATTCCACTTGTGACCCATAATACAATAAGTTTCGATTTTTTGCAGCAGTCGCAGTAGGTTGCACGTCGCAACACGACCTCAAGTCGCCATGTGGCCCCAGCCTTAGCTACAGCATAATGATGGTACGAAGAGCATCTTAGTCTGTCCACACAAGATGGAGGAGCTCCCGGAGGAGCTCCCGGAGGAGCTGTAGAAGGAGGAAGCAGTACAGGAATGAAGCTCTCCTGATACAGGAGAGCTAGTGAAAAGTCTGATGTATGATGTATTTCTATGCAGCTGTCAAGCTCAGGTCAGGAGAGCCGACAGCCAGTACGAGGTTTACGATGCAATTCTCGAACGAGAAATACGGCAGTCTGTCTCTGCCCTATCAGTGCGAGTGAGTGGAGTCTCTGTGCCAATCGCAGCATGCAGAGCAGAGAGTTTAACAGGTCTGGAGGGGAAGTGTCCACCCCGCTGCACTTGCGATTAAAACTTCAAAGATGTATTTCTCAAAATGCCCTAACGACACACTGTAAGCAAGGAATGAGTGTACAAAGCATTAAACGGGCTTCAGAGGTGTATCTAGTGTTTCTGGCACCCGGGGCAGAGATTCATTTTGGCGCCCCCCCCCCCAAGGACATATGCCCCCCATCAGCCCCATCATTGCCATCCCCTCCCCCCACACACACACCATTCACTTCTCTGCACATTCCCCTGCAGCGCGATACACACACACACACACACACACACCCCCAATACTGAGCCACACACAAACACATACACACATTCACACACACACACTCACATACACACACATACACACATTCACACACACACACACATACACACACACTCACGCACACACACTCACATACACACACATATACACATTCACACACACACACACACACATTCACACACACACACACACTCACACACATACACACACACACTCACATACACACACATTCACACACACCTCTCACCTCTTCTCGCGCTCTGCTGCAGCATCTCCATCGCCTTCCTCTCACACAGCCGGCCGCTGAATGATGACGTCATCCAGCGGCGCGTCTGTCTGAGAGGAAGCAGGAAGACAGATCGCTGGGCAGCGGAGCTGCAGGGATTTCTCCCTGCCCGCCGCAGCCACTCTGCAGGGGCTCCCCTCCACCTCTGCATACATTTGGAGCCGGCACTCTGCAGCTTCTCTGTGCCGGCTGTCAGCTTGACAGTCGGCACAGAGAACAGCTGACTCCCAGACCGGGGGCGGCAGAATGCAGCCGCTGGGGGAGACACTGCGGACCGCCCCGGCTGCCCCCCCTAGATACGCCACTGACGGGCTTTACTGTTATGACCTGGTGGTTAAGAGGCCACACTGAAATGACCTGGTGGCTAAAACGCAACATGGGACGAGCTCTGAGGAGGTGGTATCTCTACTGACCGCAGTCCCTAATCCTAACAACAACACTAGTAATAGCCGTGGGATGTTCCTGACTCTCCCTAGACACCTCTTCACAGCCTAAGAATTAACTACCCCTAAAGAAGGAAATAGAAAGCTATCTTGCCTCAGAGAAAACCCCAAAAGGAAAGATAGCCCCCCACAAATATTGACTGTGACTGGAGAGGGAAATGACGTACACAGAAATGAAATCAGTTTTCAGCAAAGGAGGCCAATACTAAACTTGATAGACAGAGAGAAAAGGATACTGTGCGGTCAGTATTAAAAAGTACAAAAATCCACGCAGAGTTTACAAAAATGAACTCCACACCGACTCATGGTGTGGAGTGGCAAATCTGCTACCCCAGAGCTTCCAGCTAGCCTGAATATGACATAGCGACAAGCTGGACAAAATGAGACATATTTGCAAAGCAATAGAGTACAAAGCAAATGGACAAACAAGAACTCAGAAACTTATCTTTTGCTGACAAATACAGGCCATATGAGAAATCCAAGGAGAGAACAAAATCCAACCTAAGACAATGACAGCTGGCATGAACTAAAGCCCAGAGCAGGTTTAAATAACAAACCCAGGCAAGGCGATCAGTGAATGCAGCTGCTACAGCCAGCTAAAGGAGCAGCAGGTCCACTCGAAACCACCAGAGGGAGCCCAAGGGCAGAACTCACAAAAATACAATTAGCAGCCACAGGAGGGAGCTCCAGAACGGAATTCACAACACTTTACACTCATGCCTTTAGTTAGGGATAGAATATCCTGCTGACAGGTCCTCTTTAACCCCTTAATCCCATATGACGTACTATCCCGTCAAGGTGACCTGGGACTTAATCTCCAGTGACGGGATAGTACGTCATATGCGATCGGCCGCGCTCACGGGGGGATCGCGGCCGATCGCGGCCGGGTGTCAGCTGACTATCGCAGCTGACATCCGGCACTATGTGCCAGGTGCGGTCACGGACCGCCCCCGGCACATTAACCCCCGGCACACTGCGATCAAACATGATCGCAGTGTACCGGCGGTACAGAGAAGCATCGCGCAGGGAGGGGGCTCCCTGCGTGCTTCCTTGAGACGATCGGTACAAGGCGATGTACTCACCTTGTACCGAGCGTCTCCGCCCTGCAGTCCCCGGATCCAAAATGGCCGTGGGGCTGCATCCAGGTCCTGCAGGGACTACTTCCGGGTCCACAGCAGGCGCTGGTAAGCCTGCAGCGCTGTCAGTCAGATCGCTGATCTGACAGAGTGCTGTGCAAACTGTCAGATCAGCGATCTGTGATGTCCCCCCTGGGACATAGTAAAAAAGTTAAAAAAAAAAATTCCACATGTGTAAAAAAAATAAAATAATAATAATTCCTAAATAAAGAAAAAAAAAATATTATTCCCATTAATACATTTCTTTATCTAAATAAAAAAAAGCAATAAAAGTACACATATTTAGTATCGCTGCGTCCGTAACGACCCAACCTATAAAACTGTCCCACTAGTTAACCCCTTCAGTGAACACCGTAAGAAAAAAAACGAGCCAAAAAACAACGCCTTATTATCATACCGCTGAACAAAAAGTGGAAAAACACGCGATCAAAAAGATGGATATAAATAACCATGGTACCGCTGAAAACGTCATCTTGTCCCGCAAAAAACAAGCCGCCATACAGCATCATAAGCAAAAAAATAAAAAAGTTATAGTCCTCAGAATAAAGCGATGCCAAAATATTTATTTTTTCTATAAAATAGTATAAAAGCGCCAAAACATAAAAAAATTATATAAATGAGATATCGCTGTAATCGTACTGACCCGACGATTAAAACTGCTTTATCAATTTTACCAAACGTGGAACGATATAAACGCCTCCCCCAAAAGAAATTAATGAATAGCTGGTTTTTGGTCATTCTGCCTCACAAAAATCGGAATAAAAAGCGATCAAAAAATGTCATGTGCCCGAAAATGTTACCAATAAAAACGTCAACTCTTCCCGCAAAAAAAAAAGACTTCACATGACTCTGTGGACCAAAATATGGAAAAATTATAGGTCTCAAAATGTGGAGACGCAAAAACTTTTTTGCTATAAAAAGCGTCTTTTAGTGTGTGACAGCTGCCAATCATAAAAATCCGATATAAAAAAACGCTATAAAAGTAAATCAAACCCCCCTTCATCACCCCCTTAGTTAGGGAAAAATAATAAAATTAAAAAAATGTATTTATTTCCATTTTCCCATTAGGATTAGGGCTAGGGTTAGGGCTAGGGTTATGGTTAGGGCTAGGGTTAGGGTTAGGGCTAGGGTTAGGGCTAGGGTTAGGGCTAGGGTTAGGGTTAGGGCTAGGGTTAGGGCTAGGGCTAGGGTTAGGGTTAGGGCTAGGGTTAGGGCTAAGGTTAGGGCTAGAGTTAGGGTTAGGGTTAGGGCTAGGGTTAGGGCTAGGCTTAGGGCTAGGGTTAGGGCTAGGGTTGGAGCTAAAGTTAGGGTTGGGGCTAAAGTTAGGGTTAGGGTTGGGGCTAAAGTTAGGGTTAAGGTTGGGGCTAAAGTTAGGGTTAGGGTTTGGATTACATTTACGGTTGGGATTAGGGTTAGGGGTGTGTCAGGGTTAGGGGTGTGGTTAGGGTTACCGTTGGGATTAGGGTTAGGGGTGTGTTTGGATTAGGGTTTCAGGTAGAATTGGGTAGTTTCCACTGTTCAGGCACATCAGGGGCTCTCCAAACGCGACATGGCGTTCGATCTCAATTCCAGCCAATTCTGCGTTGAAAAAGTAAAACAGTGCTCCTTCACTTCCGAGCTCTCCCGTGCGCCCAAACGGGTTTACCCCAACATACGGGGTATCAGCGTACTCAGGACAAATTGGATAACAACTTTTGGGGTCCAAGTTCTTTTGTCATCCTTGGGAAAATAAAAATTTGGGGGGCTAAAAATCATTTTTGTGGGAAAAAAAAGATTTTTTATTTTCACGGCTCTGCGTTGTAAACTGTAGTGAAACACTTGGGGGTTCAAAGTTCTCACAACATATCTAGATAAGTTCCTTGGGAGGTCTATTTTCCAATATGGAGTCACTTGTGGGGGGTTTCTACTGTTTGGGTACATCAGGGGCTCTACAAATGCAACGTGACGCCTGCAGACCAATCCATCTAAGTCTGCATTCCAAATGGCGCTCCTTCCCTTCCGAGCTCTGCCATGCGCCCAAACAGTGGTTCCCCCCACATATGGGGTATCAGCATACTCAGGACAAATTGGACAACAACTTTTGGGGTCCAATTTATCCTGTTACCCTTGTGAAAATACAAAACTGGGGGCTAAAAAATCATTTTTGTGAAAAAATAATTTTTATTTTCACGGCTCTGCGTTATAAACTGTAGTGAAACACTTGGGGTTTCAAAGTTCTCACAACACATCTAGATAAGTTCCTTGGGAGGTCTAGTTTCCAATATGGGGTCACTTGTGGGGGGGTTTGTACTGTTTGGGTACATCAGGGGCTCTGCAAATGCAACGTGACGCCTGCAGACCAATCCATCTAAGTCTGCATTCCAAATGGCGCTCCTTCCCTTCCGAGCTCTGCCATGCGCCCAAACAGTGGTTCCCCCCACATACAGGGTATCAGCGTACTCAGGGCAAATTGGACAACAACTTTTAGGGTCCAATTTCTCCTGTTACCCTTGGGAAAATACAAAACTGGGGGCTAATAAATAATTTTTGTGGAAAAAAAATTATTTTTTATTTTCACGGCTCTGCGTTATAAACTGTAGTGAAACACTTGGGAGTTCAAAGTTCTCACAACACATCTAGATAAGTTCCTTAGGGGGTCTACTTTCCAAAATGGTGTCACTTGTTGGGGGTTTTAATGTTTAGGCACATCAGGGGCTCTCCAAACGCGACATGGTGTCCCATCTCAATTCCAGTCAATTTTGCATTGAAAAGTCAAACAGCGCTCCTTCCCTTCTGAGCTCTGCCATGCGCCCAAACAGTCATTTACCCCCACATATGGGGTATCAGCGTACTCAGGACAAATTGCAGAACAATTTTTGGGGTACAATTTATTCTCTTACCCTTGGGAAAATAAAAAATTGGGGGCGAAAAGATCATTTTTGTGAAAAAATATGATTTTTTATTTTTACGGCTCTGCATTATAAACTTCTGTGAAGCACTTGTTGGGTCAAAGTGCCCACCACACATCTAGATAAGTTCCTTAGGGGGTCTACTTTCCAAAATGGTGTCACTTGTGGGGGGTTTCAATGTTTACGCACATCAGGGGCTCTCCAAACGCAACATGGCGTCCCATCTCAATTCCAGTCAATTTTGTATTGAAAAGTAAAATGGCGCTCCTTTCCTTCCGAGCTCTGCCATGCGCCCAAACAGTGGTTTACCCCCACATATGGGGTATCAGCGTACTCAGGACAAATTGTACAGCAACTTTTGGGGTCCATTTTCTCCTGTTACCCTTGGTAAAATAAGACAAATTGGAGCTGAAATAAATTTTGTGTGAAAAAAAAGTTAAATGTTCATTTTTATTAAAACATTCCAAAAATTCCTGTGAAGCACCCGAAGGGTTAATAAACTTCTTGAATGTCGTTTTGAGCACCTTGAGGGGTGCAGTTTTAAGAATGGTGTCACACTTGGGTATTTTCTGTCATATAGACCCCTCAAAATGACTTCAAATGAGATGAGAAAATTTTTAGTTCCAAAATTGTGCTGATGTAAAGTAGACATGTGGGAAATTTTACTTATTAAGTATTTTGCATGACATATCTCTGTGATTTAAGGGCATAAAAATTCAAAGTTGGAAAATTGCAAAATTTTCTAAATTTTTGCCAAATTTCCATTTTTTTCACAAATAAATGCAAGTTATATCAAATAAATTTTACCACTACCATGAAGTACAATATGTCACGAGAAAACAATGTCAGAATCGCCAAGATCCGTTGAAGCGTTCCAGAGTTATAACCTCATAAAGGGACAGTGGTCAGAATTGTAAAAACTGGCCCGGTCATTAACGTGCAAACCACCCTTGGGGCTTAAGGGGTTAAAAGGGATTTTACTGCTAGGGACACAAACTGTACATTCCATATGGACATGATAACTAAGGATCTTTTGATCCGGATTACTCCTGTATAAAACAAAACCACATTGAAAACCCTCTTTCACTCTTGAGGACCTCCACCGGTATCTCCGGCTTCTGTGCTATGCTGCGCTTTCTCTACAGCCCCCGTTGCAGGATCTCAGGAAATGACACAGATGAGTTTCTTCGTGAGGTCCAGTGGCGCAATGGATAACACGTATTAAACTGAATAGCTGTCTATAACCAGTGATATACAACTACACCCAATTACTGTTTGGTAATGTTTGGCCAGAAATGGTCTTCATGGAAGAATTGTGGCCAAACCACCAAAGCTTCGATGTGGAAACAAGGCCTAGTGACTCAACCATGCACAAAAACCAAAGTTCTGTCGTGGAGAAAAATACCCATGTGCATCATGCAATACCAACATGAGAATGCCTGATTGGCTCCAAATTTATTTTGCAGTTGGACAATGACCCCAAACATCCAGCCAATGTCACTAACAACTTATCTTCAGCATGCAGAAGTACGAGGAGCCCTGATCTCACATCATCCATTCTATCTGGAATCACATGAAGAGTCAGAAGGATTTGGACAAGCGACAACCACAGAAGATCTGTGGTCAGTTCTCCAAGATGTTTGGAACAATCTTTTGCTGAGTTCCTTCAAAAACTGTGCAAGTGACAAGTACCTGGAAGAACTGATGCTGTTTTGAATGCAAAGGTCACCAAACATTGATGTGATTAAAATTTCTTTTTGATCATTCACTTTGCATTTTGATAATTGATAAAAATAAACTAACACATTTAGTTTTAAAATCATTCTTACTCTGCAGCATTTTTTGCGTGCCAAAAACCCCCTGAGTAATTGCAAACGCCAGATAGGGTTATAACTGATTATATTATTAAATTACTATTGAGTAGAGGTGGGCGGACACCTGGATGTTCGGGTCTGGCGTGTTCAGCCAAAAACTTACAAAAAGTTCGGGTTTGGGTACCAGAACAGTAGCCGGACCTGAACCCGGATACCATATACTTGAATGGGGGGCCCGAACATCCAGTGTTTGCCACGCTGTAATGTACATGACAGCATGGTAAACACCGATTCTGATCAGCGGTGATATCATCCCCACCAGTCAGAGAGCGCGGTTCCCACGCTGTCAAAAGACAGTGTGAGCGCTCATCTGTTATTGTAGGGATAAAGTTTACTTCCGGTCACTGGTGTTAGCAGATGGGACTACTGCTCCCATCAGCTGATGCCTGCTGCTGCTGCTAAAAACAGTGAGAGCAGGAGCGGCTGATGGGAGTATTCATTAGCCGGCTCCTGCGCTGGAAATAAATCATTAAAAAAACCGGCGTGGGTTCCCCTGTATTTTTGATAACCAGCCAGGCAAAACTCACAGCTGGGGGCTGCAACGAGACATGTAGCAGCGTGGACTTCAACAGGCAATCCCTGGATGTGTTGTGGCTTTCGAACAGCCGTGAGACATGCAGCCGCGGGGACTCAAACAGGCAATCCCTGGATGTGTTGTGGCTGTCGAACAGCCGTGAGACACGCAGCCGCGGGGACTCAAACATATTTTTTGAGCACCCCGAAGTCACTCAGTTAGCACCCAAGCATGGTCGGATAACACCTTGTCCCAGCACGTTCGATCATCATTAATCTCTATGTCTATCTGTTATTCTGACTCTGTTTTTGCATAAATGTTAACGCCTTATAAGTGCAGCAGTTGAATTATATATTCATTTGTTACCCATGTATATATTTTCACATCATATAATTATAATTTTGCCACAAATCTACGTGTTGTAAAAGCACTTTGGTTTTTCTTTTTGCACAGGCAGGCAAACTCATCTTTTCACAATTGACAAATAAATCTCATGCAATCTCTTTAATAGATCAGTCCTATGCGGGCTGACAAACTAAAACAACTGGCATCTTCAAGTATCAATGCCCATTATTTGGCCTGGACAATGATACAAATATGTAAAGATTAACTAAACTTTCTAACTGACTTTTCATATTTGGCAGATACATTAGTGATCGTGAAATAGATACCAAAAGAAATGAGCAGTTGAGCAGGCAGGAGTGCATGGCCCTCCAGACAGGAGGGCACGGCTTGGCAGACAGGAGCACAGTGCTCGGCAGGCAGGACCACATGGCTCAGCAGACAAGAGCATACAGCTTAGATGACAGGAGCATACAACTCAGCAGACATGAGCGCATGGTTCAGCAGACAAGAGCACACGGTTCAGCAGACAGGAGCACACAGTTCAGCAGACAGGAGCACACAACTCTGCAGATAAGAGCACACAGCTCTGCAAATAAGAGCGCACAGCTCAGCAGACAGGAGAGCATGGCTCACCAAACAGTAGCACACTGCACAGTAGACAGGAGAACACGGTACAGTAGACAGGAGCATACTGCTCAACAGACAGAAGTACACAGCTCACCAGACAGGAGTACACGGCTCAGCAGATAAGAGCACACAGCTCAGCAGACAGGAAAGCATGGCTCACCAGACAGGAGCACACTGCACAGTATGCTGGAGAACACAGTTCAGTAGACAGGAGCATGCTGCTCAGCAGTCAGGAGCACACGGCTCACCAGACAGGAGTACATGGCTCAGCAGATAGGAGAGCATTGCTCACCAGACAGGAGAGCACGGCTCACCAGACAGTAGCACACTGCACAGTAGACAGGAGAACACGGTTCAGCAGTCAGGAGCACACGGCTCACCAGACAGGAGCATATGGCTCAGCAGATAGGAGCGCACAGCTCAGCAGACAGGAAAGCACGGCTCACCAGACAGTAACACACTGCACAGTATACAAGAGAACACGGTTCAGTAGACAGGAGCATACTGCTCAGTAGTTAGGAACGCACGGCTCACCAGACAGGAGCACACAGCACAGTAGACAGGAGAACACTGTTCAGCAGACAGGAGCGCACATCTCAGAAGACAGGAGCGCACAGCTCAGCAGACAGGAGTACACGGTCCAGCAGACTGTAGGGCACAGACAGTAGCATGAATTCAATAGAAAGCAGAGGCTCCTGTCTGCTGGCCTGTATGCTTTTTAGGGGTCTTGTGCACAATCAGTAGGGATCCCGAGCTCTGGACCCCACCAATCTGCAGGCAATTGAAGTGTCTACTAAACATGAAAAATCAGAAAGTTTAGTAACTTTTTAATACTTCAGATTAATTTCAGTTACTCTGGATGCAATTATCATTCTCTGAAAACAACCACTTTGAGCTACTGATGCAGAGATTATCACTAGTTGGGTACAAAATTAATTGGATCGAACCATCGTTATTGTAAGCAATTTGTCTGTGACCCTGGCGGGGGCAAAATAACTGTCTGAGCTGATTATTTGGAATTATTTGTGCCCCTTGATGTTGCTTTTTCAAACATCACTCCACTTTTCAATGTTTAAAACTCCATATAATGGGTCTCATTTCGAAAAATTGGTGCAGACAGGAAACGGTGGAGTTGTCATAGGAACAAATAGTCTAATCACAGCCATCAATTACTAACCTGACCTGGAAAACTGAGTTATAATCTCATCTTTTACAATGGGCAACTCCTCCACATTACTGTATGTCAGTGCTGTTTGTCATAAGCAAAGTCCAATGGTTATTGATTGTGCCCTATTCTCCATTTGCGTCCAAAGGGCTGTTAATCTGTTACCTCTCATGGAACACTTCTGCTTGTTGCCCCCTGTACATTCCACTTGGGTGCATTAAAGGGGACCTTGTACTGGATTTTTTTAATTTAAATGCAGTCCCTCCTTCAATTGCCGATGCTCCACTGATTCTGGAACAGTTTTTCTTTTTCTTCTATGCCCCTCCAGTCCAAAGATATGCCTCCTGGAAATAATGGTGCAGTTTTCCGCTTCAACAAAATGGGCGTGCACCAGAGTACTTTTCTGTGGGCGTGACCATATTTTGATTGGCCAGTATCAGAGGTGAAAAAGGAAACGCTTACAGAGAAGTTCTATGGTACACGCCCAGTTGGTTGAAGGGAAAATGTTCAACATTATTTCCTGAGAGCATAACTTTGGACTGGAGGGGCACAGAAGAAAAAGAAAAACTGTTCCAGAATCAGTAGCGTAGCGGCAAGTGGGAGAGGGGCTCAGTTTAAATTTAAAAAATATAATCAATGATGTCATTAGGAGCCACCTTAGGTGGAAAAATACAAGCTCCAAACCTCAAAATGCTATGTATTGGGCAGTGCAATCCTATGGACGTGTCTGTAAGCAAAGTTTTGACAGATTCCAAGAGGAAACAGGTAGAACTATAAATGCAGCTCTGGCAATAAGTGAGTCTGAGATACTCAAGATCAGGTAAGTAGTAGTAACAATATTTAATTGGTTACTCCTAATCTTTTGCGGTAATAAAATTGGAAAAATCAATATATATATATTTTTTAATCTAAATAGGATCCAAATTATGCCCTGATTATTTTCTTAATGTATCATAACAGGGGTCTGAAACTTCATTGTTGTGATGCAGAGCTCCAGATCTGTTTTTTTGTCTTCACTGTCTTCAGAAAGGACTTTTGCCCCCCCTAGTGGTGGCTGAGGGTAGCCAGAATTTTGATATTGAGCTGTGTGAGAGACACTAGGAACTTTACAGCTCTGCATTATTAAAACATGGAGCGTAATCCTGTTTACCTTATTATTTGTTGATTTTTATAACCTCTTATAGAGCCCCAGCATATTCCACAAGACTTTATATTTCATAGCGAACATGCATAAAAAAGTCCAACATTACAGAATAATAAACTAATTAACCATTCAAACAATAGGAGTGAGGGCTTTGCTCACAAGAGATTACAATCTATGACACAAGAGGTAAAAGTTTTTGGTTTGCACAATGGTCAAGTTATATTTTACTGTAAATTAGGTAATTTGTATGATCCGTCACCTGTGTGAACAGATAGGAAGAATGATATTCAGCAAGGAAATGTCTGGGATACTTTTTCGATGAAGGGATGGGGTTCTGATCAGTAATGGTGATCACAGGGCAGGGGTGTATTTATTAAGTCTGGTAAACCTGCCTAAAAAGATGTGGGGTTTTAGAGCATATTCTAAAATGAGGAGATTGAGAATTATTCCAGGGTAGTGCGTTCCAGAGAAATGCTGCAGCATGAAAAAAAATCTTGGAGATTACAGTGGAAGGTTCGGATTATGCATTATATTGGTTTTAAGGCCCCTTTACACTTGCAGACTTTGGCCATTAAACGACCACCTACAAAGCAGGAGAAAGCTATAAGAAGATAGCAGAGCATTTTAAAGTTGCCCTTTCCTCGGTACAACATGTAATTAAGGAAAGGCAACATGGGGGGTGGATCAATCATTATTTGGAGTTGTACTGCATCCAATAAGACAGGGAACATTTCTTGGATAGAGGGAAGAATGGATTCAATAAAATTTCAACAAATTCTTGATGGAAACATAACACCATCTGTAAAAAGATGAAGATGAAAACAGGATGGCTTCTACAAATGGATAATGATCCTAAACACAAGTCAAAATCCACAATAGACGACCTTAAAAGGCACAAGATGAAGGTTTTACAATGGCCCTCACAGTCCCCTGATCAGAACATCATTGAAAATCTGTGGCCAGACCTCAAAATAGCAGAGGATGCAAGACGAGCCAGGAATCTCACAGAACTGAAAGAATTCTCCAAGGAAGAATGGATGAAAATCCCTCAAACAAGAGTTGAAAGACTTGTCTGGCTGCAAAAAGTGTTTACAAGCTGTGATACTTGCAAAAGGGGGTGCTACTAGATACTAACCATGCAGGGTGCCTAAACTTTTGCTTCAGACCATTTTCCTTTTTGTAGTTTTTAAAATGTAAAAGATAAATATATATACAGTATATATATATATATATATATATATATATATATATATATATATATGTGTATATATATATATATATATATATATACATATATATATATTGTGGTGCAGTGACCAATGTTACAGCCAGGGGGCGCTGTGTGTGCACTTCAAGATGCACTTGGAGGCATAGTTCTGGTGAAACAGTGACTGGCAGCGTTGTGAATGGCCGATATGTATCGCAGAGGTGGGTGGCCCTGTGATGGAAGCCTGGGTATGTTTTGCTCACATTGGGAAGGCTTCCAGGTGATTGGAGAGATGGGTGGGTCCAGTCACCTACAAACCCACCCAAAGAGGCGTGTCTGAACACCTAAGATGGTTTTGTGTTTTAAGGACCTGTGGTGATGTCACGCTCACCTGACTGGCCATGTGACAGGTACCTGGGTGTGGTTACACCTATGTAAAGGAGGTGTGTGTAGCACATGGTGGGAGTGTTTGGTAGTCTGCAAGTGTGGACAGACTTCCATGTGTCCTGGCTGGACACTGCTGAGTGGCCTGTGTGCTGTAGGTCCTGGATGGTCAGTGTTGGAGGCTCCTGGGAGTGGAGTCGTCCTGGAAGCACCTAGAGACCGTAGACCTGGACGGTCTGTGTTGAGGACCTGGGACTGACGTGAAGTCAGCATGAGGAGTGGAACTCCTGAAAGGTAACCCCGGACAATGGGATTGTAATATATGGCAGAGAAGTTTATCTGCTGCATGAACAGACTGGTGGTCGTGTGTTGTGAAATTGGATTTTGGGCTCCCCCGGTGGCCACTGGTGGAATTGAACTTGTGTGCATCATCCCCTCTGTTCACCTGTTCCCATCAGGATGTGGGAGTCGCTATTTAACCTTGCTCCTCTGTCACTTCCATGCCGGTCAACATTGTAATCAGAAGCCTTTCTGTGCATGTTCCTGCTTCTAGACAACTCCCAGCTAAGTGGACTTTTGTCCTTGTTTGTTTTTTGCATTTTGTTCCAGTTCACAGCTGCAGTTTCGTTTCTGTGTCTGGAAAGCTCTTGTGATCTGAAATTGCCACTCTGATGTTATGAGTTAATACTAGAGTCTTAAAGTAATTTCAGGATGTGTTTTGATAGGGTTTTCAGCTGACCATGAAAGTGCCCTTTCTGTCTTCCTGCTATCTAGTAAGCGGACCTCGATTTTGCTAAACCTATTTTCATACTACGTTTGTCATTTTCATCTAAAATCACCGCCAATATATGTGGGGGCCTCTGTCTGCCTTTCGGGGAAATTTCTCTAGAGGTGAGCCAGGACTGTATTTTCCTCTGCCAGGATTAGTTAGTCCTCCGGCCGGCGCTGGGCGTCTAGGGATAAAACGCAGGCTACGCTACCCGGCTACTGTTAGTTGTGCGGCAGGTTTAGTTCATGGTCAGTTTAGTTTCCATCCTTCCAAGAGCTAGTTCGTATGTTTGCTGGGCTATGTTCTCTTGCCATTGAGAACCATAACAGTTTGACCGGCCCGCAAAGGGTTAAATTAATTGGCAGAGAAAGGAGAGAAAAAAGAAGTCTGCTGAAGATTTTTTTTTTTTTTTTTTCCTTCAGTTCTGAGTGTGCTTCCAATTGAATCACTTGCAAGTCTGCCTATATTGCAGCCTTCCTCTCTCTCTCTCCTTCTAATCCTGGAATGGCTCTGTGTTCACCTGTTTAAAATGGATATTCAGAGTTTAGCTGCAGGTTTGAATAATCTCACCACGAAAGTTCAAAATTTACAAGACTGTGTTGTTCATGTTCCTATATCTGAACCTAGAATTCCTTTGCCTGAATTTTTCTCGGGGAATAGATCTTGCTTTCAAAATTTCAAAAATAACTGCAAGTTGTTTTTGTCCCTGAAATCTCGCTCTGCTGGAGATCCTGCTCAGCAGGTCAGGATTGTGATTTCTTTGCTCCGGGGCGACCCTCAAGATTGGGCTTTTGCATTGGCTCCAGGGGATCCTGCGTTGCTCAATGTGGATGCGTTTTTTCTGGCCTTGGGGTTGCTTTATGAGGAACCTCATTTAGAGCTTCAGGCGGAAAAAGCCTTGATGTCCCTATCTCAGGGGCAAGATGAAGTTGAAATATATTGCCAAAAATTCCGTAAATGGTCTGTGCTTACTCAGTGGAATGAGTGCGCCCTGGCGGCGAATTTCAGAGAGGGTCTCTCTGATGCCATTAAGGATGTTATGGTGGGGTTCCCTGTGCCTGCGGGTCTGAATGAGTCCATGACAATGGCTATCCAGATCGATAGACGTCTGCGGGAGCGCAAACCTGTGCACCAGTTGGCGGTGTCTACTGAGAAGACGCCAGAGAATATGCAATGTGATAGAATTCTGTTCAGAAGCGAACGGCAGAATTTTAGACGAAAAAATGGGTTGTGCTTTTATTGTGGTGATTCAACTCATGTTATATCAGCATGCTCTAAGCGTACTAAGAAGCTTGATAAGTCAGTTTCAATTGGCACTTTTCAGTCTAAGTTTATTCTATCTGTGACCCTGATTTGTTCTTTATCATCTATTACCGCGGATGCCTATGTCGACTCTGGCGCCGCTTTGAGTCTTATGGATTGGTCCTTTGCCAAACGCTGTGGGTATGATTTAGAGCCTCTTGAAACTCCTATACCTCTGAAGGGGATTGACTCCACCCCATTGGCTAGTAATAAACCACAATACTGGACACAAGTAACTATGCGGATTAATCCGGATCATCAGGAGATTATTCGCTTTCTTGTGCTGTATAATCTACATGATGTGTTGGTGCTTGGATTGCCATGGCTGCAATCTCATAACCCAGTCCTCGACTGGAAAGCTATGTCTGTGTTAAGCTGGGGATGTAAGGGGATGCATGGGGACGTACCTTTGGTTTCCATTTCATCATCTATTCCCTCTGAGATTCCTGAATTCTTGTCTGACTATCGTGATGTTTTGAAGAACCTAAGCTTGGTTCATTACCTCCGCACCGGGAGTGCGATTGTGCCATAGATTTGATTCCGGGTAGTAAATACCCTAAGGGTCGTTTATTTAATCTGTCTGTGCCTGAACATGCTGCTATGCGAGAATATATAAAGGAGTCCTTGGAAAAGGGACATATTCGTCCTTCGTCATCTCCCTTAGGAGCCGGTTTTTTCTTTGTGTCTAAGAAAGATGGCTCTTTGAGGCCGTGTATTGATTATCGGCTTTTGAATAAAATCACGGTTAAATATCAATATCCGTTGCCACTGCTGACTGATTTGTTTGCTCGCATAAAGGGGGCCAAGTGGTTCTCTAAGATAGATCTCCGTGGGGCGTATAATTTGGTGCGAATTAAGCAGGGGGATGAGTGGAAAACCGCATTTAATACGCCCGAGGGCCACTTTGAGTATTTGGTGATGCCTTTTGGTCTTTCAAATGCCCCTTCAGTCTTTCAGTCCTTTATGCATGACATTTTCCGTGATTATTTGGATAAATTTATGATTGTGTATCTGGATGATATTCTGATTTTTTCGGATGACTGGGACTCTCATGTCCAGCAGGTCAGGAGGGTTTTTCAGGTTTTGCGGTCTAATTCCTTGTGTGTGAAGGGTTCTAAGTGCGTTTTTGGGGTGCAAAAGATTTCCTTCTTGGGATACATTTTTTCCCCCTCTTCCATCGAGATGGATCCTGTCAAGGTTCAGGCTATTTGTGATTGGACGCAACCCTCTTCTCTTAAGAGTCTTCAGAAATTTTTGGGCTTTGCTAACTTTTATCGTCGATTTATTGCTGGTTTTTCTGATGTTGTTAAACCATTGACTGATTTGACTAAGAAGGGTGCTGATGTTGCTGATTGGTCCCCTGCTGCTGTGGAGGCCTTTCGGGAGCTTAAGCGCCGCTTTTCTTCCGCCCCTGTGTTGCGTCAGCCTGATGTTGCTCTTCCTTTTCAGGTTGAGGTCGACGCTTCTGAAATCGGAGCTGGGGCGGTTTTGTCGCAGAGAAGTTCCGACTGCTCCGTGATGAAACCTTGTGCTTTTTTTTCTCGTAAATTTTCGCCCGCCGAGCGGAATTATGATATTGGGAATCGGGAGCTTTTGGCCATGAAGTGGGCTTTTGAGGAGTGGCGTCATTGGCTTGAGGGGGCTAGACATCAGGTGGTGGTATTGACCGACCACAAAAATTTAATTTATCTTGAGTCCGCCAGACGCCTGAATCCTAGACAGGCGCGCTGGTCGTTGTTTTTCTCTCGGTTTAATTTTGTGGTGTCATACCTACCGGGTTCTAAGAATGTTAAGGCGGATGCCCTTTCTAGGAGTTTTGAGCCTGACTCCCCTGGTAATTCTGAACCTACAGGTATCCTTAAGGATGGAGTGATATTGTCTGCCGTTTCTCCAGACCTGCGGCGGGCCTTGCAGGAGTTTCAGGCGGATAGACCTGATCGTTGCCCACCTGGTAGACTGTTTGTTCCTGATGATTGGACCAGTAAAGTCATTTCTGAGGTTCATTCGTCTGCGTTGGCAGGTCATCCTGGAATCTTTGGTACCAGGGATTTGGTGGCAAGGTCCTTCTGGTGGCCTTCCCTGTCACGAGATGTACGAGGCTTTGTGCAGTCTTGTGACGTTTGTGCTCGGGCCAAGCCTTGTTGTTCTCGGGCTAGTGGATTGTTGTTGCCCTTGCCTATCCCGAAGAGGCCTTGGACGCACATCTCGATGGATTTTATTTCAGATCTTCCTGTTTCTCAGAAGATGTCTGTCATCTGGGTGGTGTGCGACCGTTTCTCTAAGATGGTCCATTTGGTTCCCCTGCCTAAGTTGCCCTCTTCTTCCGAGTTGGTTCCTCTGTTTTTTCAAAATGTGGTTCGTTTGCATGGTATTCCGGAGAATATCGTTTCTGACAGAGGAACCCAATTCGTGTCTAGATTTTGGCGGGCATTCTGTGCTAGGATGGGCATAGATTTGTCTTTCTCGTCTGCTTTCCATCCTCAGACTAATGGCCAGACCGAGCGGACGAATCAGACCTTGGAGACATATTTGAGGTGTTTTGTGTCTGCAGATCAGGATGATTGGGTTGCTTTTTTGCCTTTAGCGGAGTTTGCCCTCAATAATCGGGCCAGCTCTGCCACCTTGGTGTCTCCTTTTTTCTGTAATTCGGGGTTTCATCCTCGATTTTCCTCCGGTCAGGTGGAATCTTCGGATTGTCCTGGAGTGGATGCTGTGGTGGAGAGGTTGCATCAGATTTGGGGGCAGGTAGTGGACAATTTGAAGTTGTCCCAGGAGAAGACTCAGCTTTTTGCCAACCGCCGGCGTCGGGTTGGTCCTCGGCTTTGTGTCGGGGACTTGGTGTGGTTGTCTTCTCGTTTTGTCCCTATGAGGGTTTCTTCTCCTAAGTTTAAGCCTCGGTTCATCGGCCCGTACAAGATATTGGAGATTCTTAACCCTGTGTCCTTCCGTTTGGACCTCCCTGCATCTTTTTCTATTCATAATGTTTTTCATCGGTCATTATTGCGCAGGTATGAGGTACCGGTTGTGCCTTCCGTTGAGCCTCCTGCTCCGGTGTTGGTTGAGGGCGAGTTGGAGTACGTTGTGGAAAAAATCTTGGACTCCCGTATTTCCAGACGGAAACTCCAGTATCTGGTCAAATGGAAGGGATACGGTCAGGAGGATAATTCTTGGGTGACTGCCTCTGATGTTCATGCCTCCGATCTGGTCCGTGCCTTTCATAGGGCTCATCCTGATCGCCCTGGTGGTTCTGGTGAGGGTTCGGTGCCCCCTCCTTGAGGGGGGGGTACTGTTGTGAAATTGGATTTTGGGCTCCCCCGGTGGCCACTGGTGGAATTGAACTTGTGTGCATCATCCCCTCTGTTCACCTGTTCCCATCAGGATGTGGGAGTCGCTATTTAACCTTGCTCCTCTGTCACTTCCATGCCGGTCAACATTGTAATCAGAAGCCTTTCTGTGCATGTTCCTGCTTCTAGACAACTCCCAGCTAAGTGGACTTTTGTCCTTGTTTGTTTTTTGCATTTTGTTCCAGTTCACAGCTGCAGTTTCGTTTCTGTGTCTGGAAAGCTCTTGTGATCTGAAATTGCCACTCTGATGTTATGAGTTAATACTAGAGTCTTAAAGTAATTTCAGGATGTGTTTTGATAGGGTTTTCAGCTGACCATGAAAGTGCCCTTTCTGTCTTCCTGCTATCTAGTAAGCGGACCTCGATTTTGCTAAACCTATTTTCATACTACGTTTGTCATTTTCATCTAAAATCACCGCCAATATATGTGGGGGCCTCTGTCTGCCTTTCGGGGAAATTTCTCTAGAGGTGAGCCAGGACTGTATTTTCCTCTGCCAGGATTAGTTAGTCCTCCGGCCGGCGCTGGGCGTCTAGGGATAAAACGCAGGCTACGCTACCCGGCTTGTTATGGTTCTCAATGGCAAGAGAACATAGCCCAGCAAACATAGAACTAGCTCTTGGAAGGATGGAAACTAAACTGACCATGAACTAAACCTGCCGCACAACTAACAGTAGCCGGGTAGCGTAGCCTGCGTTTTATCCCTAGACGCCCAGCGCCGGCCGGAGGACTAACTAATCCTGGCAGAGGAAAATATAGTCCTGGCTCACCTCTAGAGAAAATTCCCCAAAAGGCAGACAGAGGCCCCCACAAATATTGGCGGTGATTTTAGATGAAATGACAAACGTAGTATGAAAATAGGTTTAGCAAAATTGAGGTCCGCTTACTAAATAGCAGGAAGACAGAAAGGACACTTTCATGGTCAGCTAAAAGCACTATCAAAACACCATCCTGAAATAACTTTAAGACTCTAGTATTAACTCATAACATCAGAGTGGCAATTTCAGATCACAAGAGCTTTCCAGACACAGAAACGAAACTACAGCTGTGAACTGGAACAAAATGCAAAAACAAACAAGGACTAAAGTCCAACTTAGCTGGGAGTTGTCTAGAAGCAGGAACATGCACAGAAAGGCTTCTGATTACAATGTTGACCGGCATGGAAGTGACAGAGGAGCAAGGCTAAATAGCGACTCCCACATCCTGATGGAAACAGGTGAACAGAGAGGATGATGCACACCAGTTCAATTCCACCAGTGGCCACCGGGGGAGCCCAAAATCCAATTTCACAACAGTACCCCCCCCTCAAGGAGGGGGCACCGAACCCTCACCAGAACCACCAGGGCGATCAGGATGAGCCCTATGAAAGGCACGGACCAAATCGGAGGCATGAACATCAGAGGCAGTCACCCAAGAATTATCCTCCTGACCGTATCCCTTCCATTTGACCAGATACTGGAGTTTCCGTCTGGAAACACGGGAGTCCAAGATTTTTTCCACAACGTACTCCAACTCGCCCTCAACCAACACCGGAGCAGGAGGCTCAACGGAAGGCACAACCGGTACCTCATACCTGCGCAATAATGACCGATGAAAAACATTATGAATAGAAAAAGATGCAGGGAGGTCCAAACGGAAGGACACAGGGTTAAGAATCTCCAATATCTTGTACGGGCCGATGAACCGAGGCTTAAACTTGGGAGAAGAAACCCTCATAGGGACAAAACGAGAAGACAACCACACCAAGTCCCCAACACAAAGCCGAGGACCAACACGACGCCGGCGGTTGGCAAAAAGCTGAGTCTTCTCCTGGGACAACTTCAAATTGTCCACTACCTGCCCCCAAATCTGATGCAACCTCTCCACCACAGCATCCACTCCAGGACAATCCGAAGATTCCACCTGACCAGAAGAAAATCGAGGATGAAACCCCGAATTACAGAAAAAGGGAGACACCAAGGTGGCAGAGCTGGCCCGATTATTGAGGGCAAACTCCGCTAAAGGCAAAAAAGCAACCCAATCATCCTGATCTGCAGACACAAAACACCTCAAATATGTCTCCAAGGTCTGATTCGTCCGCTCGGTCTGGCCATTAGTCTGAGGATGGAAAGCAGACGAGAAAGACAAATCTATGCCCATCCTAGCACAGAATGCTCGCCAAAATCTAGACACGAATTGGGTACCTCTGTCAGAAACGATATTCTCCGGAATACCATGCAAACGGACCACATTTTGAAAAAACAGAGGAACCAACTCGGAAGAAGAAGGCAACTTAGGCAGGGGAACCAAATGGACCATCTTAGAGAAACGATCACACACCACCCAGATGACAGACATCTTCTGAGAAACAGGAAGATCCGAAATAAAATCCATCGAGATGTGCGTCCAGGGCCTCTTCGGGATAGGCAAGGGCAACAACAATCCACTAGCCCGAGAACAACAAGGCTTGGCCCGAGCACAAACGTCACAAGACTGCACGAAGCCTCGCACATCTCGAGACAGGGAAGGCCACCAGAAGGACCTTGCCACCAAATCCCTGGTACCAAAGATTCCAGGATGACCTGCCAACGCAGAAGAATGAACCTCAGAAATGACTTTACTGGTCCAATCATCAGGAACAAACAGTCTACCAGGTGGGCAACGATCAGGTCTATCCGCCTGAAACTCCTGCAAGGCCCGCCGCAGGTCTGGAGAAACGGCAGACAATATCACTCCATCCTTAAGGATACCTGTAGGTTCAGAATTACCAGGGGAGTCAGGCTCAAAACTCCTAGAAAGGGCATCCGCCTTAACATTCTTAGAACCCGGCAGGTAGGACACCACAAAATTAAACCGAGAGAAAAACAACGACCAGCGCGCCTGTCTAGGATTCAGGCGTCTGGCGGACTCAAGATAAATTAGATTTTTGTGGTCAGTCAATACCACCACCTGATGTCTAGCCCCCTCAAGCCAATGACGCCACTCCTCAAAAGCCCACTTCATGGCCAAAAGCTCCCGATTCCCAACATCATAATTCCGCTCGGCGGGCGAAAATTTACGTGAGAAAAAAGCACAAGGTCTCATCACGGAGCAATCGGAACTTCTCTGCGACAAAACTGCCCCAGCTCCGATTTCAGAAGCGTCGACCTCAACCTGAAAAGGAAGAGCAACATCAGGCTGACGCAGCACAGGGGCGGAAGAAAAGCGGCGCTTAAGCTCCCGAAAGGCCTCCACAGCAGCAGGGGACCAATCAGCAACATCAGCACCCTTCTTAGTCAAATCAGTCAATGGTCTAACAACATCAGAAAAACCAGCAATAAATCGACGATAAAAGTTAGCAAAGCCCAAAAATTTCTGAAGACTCTTAAGAGAAGAGGGTTGCGTCCAATCACAAATAGCCTGAACCTTGACAGGATCCATCTCGATGGAAGAGGGGGAAAAAATATATCCCAAAAAGGAAATCTTTTGAACCCCAAAAACGCACTTAGAACCCTTCACACACAAGGAATTAGACCGCAAAACCTGAAAAACCCTCCTGACCTGCTGGACATGAGAGTCCCAGTCATCCGAAAAAATCAAAATATCATCCAGATACACAATCATAAATTTATCCAAATAATCACGGAAAATGTCATGCATAAAGGACTGAAAGACTGAAGGGGCATTTGAAAGACCAAAAGGCATCACCAAATACTCAAAGTGGCCCTCGGGCGTATTAAATGCGGTTTTCCACTCATCCCCCTGCTTAATTCGCACCAAATTATACGCCCCACGGAGATCTATCTTAGAGAACCACTTGGCCCCCTTTATGCGAGCAAACAAATCAGTCAGCAGTGGCAACGGATATTGATATTTAACCGTGATCTTATTCAAAAGCCGATAATCAATGCACGGCCTCAAAGAGCCATCTTTCTTAGCCACAAAGAAAAAACCGGCTCCTAAGGGAGATGACGAAGGACGAATATGTCCCTTTTCCAAGGACTCCTTTATATATTCTCGCATAGCAGCATGTTCAGGCACAGACAGATTAAATAAACGACCCTTAGGGTATTTACTACCCGGAATCAAATCTATGGCACAATCGCACTCCCGGTGCGGAGGTAATGAACCAAGCTTAGGTTCTTCAAAAACGTCACGATATTCAGTCAAGAATTCAGGAATCTCAGAGGGAATAGATGATGAAATGGAAACCACAGGTACGTCCCCATGCGTCCCCTTACATCCCCAGCTTAACACAGACATAGCTTTCCAGTCAAGGACTGGGTTATGAGATTGCAGCCATGGCAATCCAAGCACCAACACATCATGTAGGTTATACAGCACAAGAAAGCGAATAATCTCCTGGTGATCCGGATTAATCCGCATAGTTACTTGTGTCCAGTATTGTGGTTTATTGCTAGCCAATGGGGTGGAGTCAATCCCCTTCAGGGGTATAGGAGTTTCAAGAGGCTCCAAATCATACCCACAGCGTTTGGCAAAGGACCAATCCATAAGACTCAAAGCGGCGCCAGAGTCGACATAGACATCCGCGGTAATAGATGATAAAGAACAAATCAGGGTCACAGATAGAATAAACTTAGACTGTAAAGTGCCAATTGAAACAGACTTATCAAGCTTCTTAGTACGCTTAGAGCATGCTGATATAACATGAGTTGAATCACCGCAATAGAAGCACAACCCATTTTTTCGTCTAAAATTCTGCCGTTCACTTCTGGACAGAATTCTATCACATTGCATATTCTCTGGCGTCTTCTCAGTAGACACCGCCAAATGGTGCACAGGTTTGCGCTCCCGCAGACGCCTATCGATCTGGATAGCCATTGTCATGGACTCATTCAGACCCGCAGGCACAGGGAACCCCACCATAACATCCTTAATGGCATCAGAGAGACCCTCTCTGAAATTCGCCGCCAGGGCGCACTCATTCCACTGAGTAAGCACAGCCTATTTACGGAATTTCTGGCAGTATATTTCAGCTTCGTCTTGCCCCTGAGATAGGGACAACAAGGCCTTTTCCGCCTGAAGTTCTAACTGAGGTTCCTCATAAAGCAACCCTAAGGCCAGAAAAAACGCATCCACATTGAGCAACGCAGGATCCCCTGGAGCCAATGCAAAAGCCCAATCCTGAGGGTCGCCCCGGAGCAAGGAAATCACAATCCTGACCTGCTGAGCAGGATCTCCAGCAGAGCGAGATTTCAGGGACAAAAACAACTTGCAATTATTTTTGAAATTTTGAAAGCAAGATCTATTCCCCGAGAAAAATTCAGGCAAAGGAATTCTAGGTTCAGATATAGGAACATGAACAACAAAATCTTGTAAATTTTGAACTTTCGTGGTAAGATTATTCAAACCTGCAGCTAAACTCTGAATATCCATTTTACACAGGTGAACACAGAGCCATTCCAGGATTAGAAGGAGAGAGAGAGAGAAAGGCTGCAACATAGGCAGACTTGCAAGAGATTCAATTACAAGCACACTCAGAACTGAAGGAAAAAAAAAAAAAAATATTCAGCAGACTTCTCTTATCTCTCCTTTCTCTGTCAATTAATTTAACCCTTTTTGGCCGGTCAAACTGTTATGGTTCTCAATGGCAAGAGAACATAGCCCAGCAAACATAGAACTAGCTCTTGGAAGGATGGAAACTAAACTGACCATGAACTAAACCTGCCGCACAACTAACAGTAGCCGGGTAGCGTAGCCTGCGTTTTATCCCTAGACGCCCAGCGCCGGCCGGAGGACTAACTAATCCTGGCAGAGGAAAATATAGTCCTGGCTCACCTCTAGAGAAAATTCCCCAAAAGGCAGACAGAGGCCCCCACAAATATTGGCGGTGATTTTAGATGAAATGACAAACGTAGTATGAAAATAGGTTTAGCAAAATTGAGGTCCGCTTACTAAATAGCAGGAAGACAGAAAGGACACTTTCATGGTCAGCTAAAAGCACTATCAAAACACCATCCTGAAATAACTTTAAGACTCTAGTATTAACTCATAACATCAGAGTGGCAATTTCAGATCACAAGAGCTTTCCAGACACAGAAACGAAACTACAGCTGTGAACTGGAACAAAATGCAAAAACAAACAAGGACTAAAGTCCAACTTAGCTGGGAGTTGTCTAGAAGCAGGAACATGCACAGAAAGGCTTCTGATTACAATGTTGACCGGCATGGAAGTGACAGAGGAGCAAGGCTAAATAGCGACTCCCACATCCTGATGGAAACAGGTGAACAGAGAGGATGATGCACACCAGTTCAATTCCACCAGTGGCCACCGGGGGAGCCCAAAATCCAATTTCACAACACCGGCTACTGTTAGTTGTGCGGCAGGTTTAGTTCATGGTCAGTTTAGTTTCCATCCTTCCAAGAGCTAGTTCGTATGTTTGCTGGGCTATGTTCTCTTGCCATTGAGAACCATAACAGTCGTGATAAGTTCATGGACATAATCAAATAGACTGTATGTCATGTGGCTTATGAAGTTTAATAAACCAGATTTGACCAGATTTGTGTGAGGTACCATGCCTGAGTGCTTGAATCCTATGCCAAGCGAGTGTCCCCCAACACACTCAGGTAGCCTATCACCACAATATATATATAAATTAAATGTATCATATTTAACTTTAGGCCTTTTAGAGATCATTTCATCTTCAACTTGCTTAACTGTTCACAAAAACTGTAATTTTGACCAGGGGTGCACAAACTTTCACATGCCACTGTATAAACAAATCGATCAGCAGTCATTTAATGGCCTGTTTAGAGGCTGAACAGATTTCTATTCGCACAGAACGATCGTTAATATGATTGTTCGGTGTGCATAGAATATCATCGTAATCGGCAGCACATCTCCTGTTTACACAGGACAATGTGCTGCCCAGAATAATTATTATAATGTCGGCATGAACAATCCAATCACCCGAGAAAGAAAATATTTTTAATCGTCTGTCGGGTGATTTTCTGCAGGTTTACACAAGCTGATAAACGTAGAGCATGCATTTTAACAAACACTCATGCAGATTATCAACTATTCTAAATGAGTCTCTCAGTTAGCAAGAGACAGACCAGAGATGGGGGATTAGATGTTGGGCGATGCAGCAATGAGGCAGAGATGAGGAGGAGATATTGGGCAGTACAGCAGCGTTTAGAACATTCTGTTTAAAAGTGATACATTTATATAGTATTCTATAGTGGATGGGTAATCAGTGCAATGGCTGGGACAGGGTGGAGGCACCAGTGTAGTGGCTGGACATAAATATGAGCCTAAGTGCTGCATTCAGAACAGATTGAAAAGTGGAAAGTTTAGTGAGAGGAAGACGAATCAGTTGTGAGATGTAGCAATCAAGACAAGAATGAAGACAAGACAAGAGATTTTGCTTTTTTTAGTAAGAAAAGGGATACTTCTGGAGTTTTTGAGATCCAGATGACATGAGTGACTGAGTGATTGGATGTAAGGAAAAAAAGAAAGATCTGTGTCTCACAAAGCCCCAATACAGCAGGAAATATGTTAGTACAACACATACACAATACATTTTAGGTCTTAATTCAGGACTGTGCTGTCCTGCCTCCCATCAGCTTTTGCTAATTCTTCATTCTTTTCACTAGATTCTGCTAATTGACGTTTTTCAGCTGATATTTCTCCTACTGCCTCTGACCTGATTGAATATGAGTAATGTGCCGAAATATTCAGTTCACATTTGTAATAAAATAAAAGCTACATAAACCATATTAATAAATGGAACATGTTCTGTCTGTAGGAGCCAATGCAGCCCCCGGGTACTTGCACTTCCATCTTACCTCATCTCCCGAGACAGTGAGAACGCTCCTGCTTTTCTTCATCATAAACCAGTGTGCAGGGATGACACCAGTGGCCCCGTCAGCTCGCAGGCATATATATATATATATATATATATATATATATATATATATATATATATATCTTGGTCTTAACGTCTAATTACAGTTTACAATCCAAATATCAAAGCCGTCGCAAGTATTTCTGCGTTGTGCCACTAGAAAGAACGGTAATCCAAACTTTTCCGCATGAAAAGCCTTGTCTGGAGGCCCTAATCCATATGTATATCTGGATTCATATTTCTGCAATGTGACATGTGCAATTATATCCCGTCTTGAACGTAATTGATGGAGACATCACCATTTCGCTCAGGCTTTCCTGTGCAGTTTACAATTGTAATCCCGGTTGTCTAGAAGAAATTTCACAGAGGTAAGAAAATATGTCCACCTGCGAACAAGAGAAGATATAGGTTAGAAATAAATTAAATATTGATAAATTGGTATAGTATTCAAACACTTTATTTCAAAACCGACTATTACCTAAAAATCCTTTATTTGAAAAATAGTTAAAAAATTTTTTTAGTAGACAAAAAACCCGCAAACCTACACTATATATGAAAAAAATGGGCTACTAGTTATCCCTATAATTCCCTAGTCCACCCTTCCTAGCAGTGGAGGTTGGCACCCTAGCTTGTACGCAAAATGGCGCCCCCACTCACCGGCGGCTTGTCCTGATAAATCTAATCAGCCCTATTAAACAGCAGGACAGAAAGAGAAAGCCCGTATCAACACAACACGTGCCGCTAGAAAATGAAAATGGAGAGGAGGGTGGTGACTGATGGGGGATAAATATTATATATATCAAAGGCCACAACAAAAAATGTAATTGGTTAGCCTACGATACCAGAAAACTAAGATAGCCTTAGTAAAAACTCTTGATCACAAGAACTACAATAGAGATTTGGAATAGGGGTATGATATGCTGTGCAAGGCCTAGTATATCTGACCCTCACAAACCCTAAAAAATACTGTCCCTACCTGGCTGCGGAGGTTGGCACCCCTAAATAATCACGCCAGTGGCGCCCCCGCTCTCGTCGACTGCTCCTCAGTAGCCCTATCCACTTACCCTATCCCGACTATTAATGAAGCCCATATGGACCGATATAAAAAAAAAAAGGGGGAAAAAAGGACAGTAAAAGATATATAGCCAAAGTGGGTCAGGGGAGTAAATAACTCTGTTTGTGATAAGGTTATTATTTCAGCTGAGGTGCCGCATTACAAGTACTGTGCAAACCACATTCAGTTTGTGAGTGGGGGCGCCATTTTGCGTACAAGCTAGGGTGCCAACCTCCACTGCTAGGAAGGGTGGACTAGGGAATTATAGGGATAACTAGTAGCCCATTTTTTTCATATATAGTGTAGGTTTGCGGGTTTTTTGTCTACTAAAAAAAATTTTTAACTATTTTTCAAATAAAGGATTTTTAGGTAATAGTCGGTTTTGAAAGAAGATATAGGTTAGTCATTTTCATCCCGATGTTAGATCTCCATAATCTTCACTCGCACCATAAAAGCCATGAATAGAGAGTATGGCTGGTCGGCTTATCTTGGGGTCAGTCCCACTCACAGACTGTCATCTCTCAAGGGTCCAAACACCAGGAAAGTCAATGGTGACGTTAATGTTGGCGTTGACAGTCTAAGATGTTGGATGGCTCCAGATTTACGGCAGCCAAACTCAAGGATTTTTGAGAAGTCACCATGTATTGTATGAGGTTGTCCATATTATTTCCCTGCAGCAGAGGGAGGAAGATGGATCAAGCGCATTGGGTTTCAACTGGCCTGACCCCTAGATGAGCCACCTCCAGAGGTATCTGCTAGGAGTTTATTCATATGCATGTGTATTGTGGGGAAGGGTTGACATAAATATCCTCTGGCCAAACGAGAATTTGGCTGATCACTTTCTGAGTCATTTAGAGAAATGATTTAGGACTACGACATGGAATACGGACTATGGTGGAGGTCTGAAAGCCGGAATTTAAGTGAATGCAGTACACAGTGTATGGGGATGTAGTAATCTGCCCTGTACATTGTGTACTTCCACTGGCCCGGGGACCTGCTAACAGGTGATATGTGACTTTATCAGCTGTGAGACCCCCATCGATCAGACATCACTGATTTATCCTGAGGAATAAGTCATCAATATCATAGACCCGGACAACCCCTTAAAGACATCTGCAGCCAGATTCCTCATCAGATTTTATAGACTTTTATGAAGCAACAAAACTGGGCCATGGTAGGTTGAAGTAACATGAGACGTTGGGTGGTTCTCAGAAAAGGTCCTTACCCACTACTCATACAATATTATGGGATCCCTGAGGACAGGGTTCTTCATCCCACTGCCTATTCCCAGTGAAGTCATCAGATTGTGCAAGATAAGAGCATGGCCAAGTTGACTTCTCTCCAGAGAATCTTCACCTCGTTAGTTGAAGAATGTTAGTAGCAGATGGGCTTAAAAGTTGCTCAAAATCCAACATCAGCTCTGGCTAAAAAAGGAGACTTCTAGAACGCACTGGACAGGAACATTCAGATAGTGTTGAAAGTTTGGAGGGTAAAAAACCCCAATAGCTTCTAGGACAACCCTGAGAGATCAGATCACAGCAGTTTATTGAGATGGAAGGAAGAGCAGAGAGAAAGAATGAGGAACAGACACACAGATTATGCTTCAGCTTTATAGTAAGTGTTTATCTCATCACTGGGCTGGATTCACAGCTACACAGCTTAGGACTGCTGTATAATGTCCTCCATGCTGCTGTTTGTGAATAAGTGCTACACAGAGACAGGGGAGCAGGAATACTTCATGTCTGTGTGTGTTGTGTATGACAGACATCATAGCAGTCAGTCTCCACCCACTAGCTTAGATACAACTGAAAAGTAGAGATAAAGGCCGCAGAGGGGAGACTAGCAAAAATGCAGGAAGCGAGTCATATAATGTCCAGAAATAGTATTATTCCTCATGTACACACACAATATTATTCTTAATAGTCACCTGAAATATCAGGAACGCCTTAAAAAATTGCTAAGAAAAAGGGATTGTCTAAGGGTGCTACATCTTTAACACATCATTACAGACATAAATAAACCAACCTAAGGACTCATATAAAAACAAGAGCAAATGTGGCACCCCAGGGACCTGGTCGTCACAGGAGCATTGCTTTCCTCACAGGGAGAGTGATGTTACAATTGGAAGCGATGAAAGATAACCCTTACCAGGTAATCACAATACACACAACATGTTCACACTCCAGGCCACAAGGGGGAGCCTTTGATCCTATTCCTAGGCGACTCTCCTATATATATTGTGGTTTGGAGAGAAAGAGAGGTCAGATTGTCAGAGAGACAAAAGAGTGCAGACCGACATAGAGTGTCGGAAGGTCTGAAGGGGCCCTGTAGTCTGAAGTACTACAGACCCTGGTGAAAGGGACATTCAGAAGGAAAGGACATCGTTCAGTGAGCGTGCAGGAGAGCGAAGCACAGGAGAGTGACATTAGGGGAGACCAGCTGCGAATGAACTATCTCACTCTGAAGCGCAGATTACCGGTAGCCGGAACAGCAAGGCTTTTGTGGGACTCTAAGATACACAGCAGATACCGGCAGGACAGCTGAATTGCAAGTTACCTGTCCGCCACACACACCTGAAAACACAGTAACACATAGAGCCTGGGGCGTGATAGAGTCCCTGTAAAAAGGCTCGAGTTACCTGTCATGCAGGTATTGTCCTATCCTATATGAGGGACAGAGAGAAGAACTGTGAGGACCTTATCGGAAGCCATAGGCAGTAAGTTACTACTACAACACCACTACGCTAGAGGAAGGATTTTAACTCCACCTAGTAAAGGGGAATCTGGATTCGCTTCCAAGCCGGCCGAACCCTGCCTGTACCTGTGATCTGGTGCCCTGGACTGTGGCTGCCTGAAGACTTCAGTAAACCAGGTAAAGAGACTGCAAACCTGTGTCCTCGTTCTTTACTGCGCCATTCACCATCTTCCATCTACACACTGGGAGCCCTGGGGATACACTTCACCTGTGGGAAGTTATACCATCCAGCTGCCATAACATCACCCCAGAAGACCCCTTAAAGCAGCGTCGGTCCCCACTGACCGAATACCACAGGTGGCGTCACGAACATAAACTTTATTCAATTATCCCTTTTACATGGGCGCCCAGGGCCACGGACCGGGTTGCCACCGTGACATCCCCCTGTGAACACCGGACCCGGTACCGGGTACCCCACGGCCCTGGCAGGCGACTCACAGACATCTTCCAAAAATTGCTGCATAGAGTTGAAAGGGTATGTGCACACATTACATATTTACAGCATACATTTTTTCATGTGTTTTTGATGCATTTTTTTAACTAATTTTTTTGCATGTGTTTTCGAAGCCGTTTTTCCCCATTCACGCAGAGAAATCTCATTCATTCTGCTGGTAGTATAAATGCAGCATTTTTGATGCAGATATTTCTGCTACAAATAGTGTGTGCACATAACCGAAGAGCTCTGCACACAAGATTTCTTTACTTTGTGTCTTTCCGTTAAAAAAAAAAAAAGGATAAACAGCAACATAAGGCAAGAAGCAATCTCAAGCGGGGATTACACTACACGGATGAGAAGGAAGAGTATTTTCATCATGGTGACACAAGAGGATCTACAAGTAGCTTATACCCCAATACTATTGATTCTTTTAGAGCCCCCCAAAAAACATGTATTTTCTTGTGGAACAGATTGTGAGTGCTCTGCACCCGGGGCATAGAGCGCAGTAAATTATATTATCTCATCCGCTGCCAAGAAGTACATGTCAGACTGATTCCTCTGCTGCAGGAGAGAGTTCCTCCAGCAGATACACCATAATCAGCTCTCTGTTATCTGGGATTATAGAGACAGAGAGTAATGTGACAGAGGATAGACTGCGCTATCAGGCCATGTTCCCACATGCAAAAAAAGCTGCTTTTTTCCATTGCATTTTTTTTCTGCAGCTATGATTATGGTTTGCTAACCCGAAACGCGTCAACGTACGGATCCTTGATCTTTTTTAACTTTTTGCTTTTTCTCACCATGTTTTTAATTGCACAGCAACACTTATGTTTCAACATATTCCCATTTACTTGAGCGTAGTATTTATAGAACTTCCCTGCAATTTTTTATGCCTTTCTTCTTTTTTTACTGCATTTTTTAGAGATTTGAAACTCGTCTTTTTTTTTTTTTTCAGTGCACAAAATACCGGGTTTCGGAACCTAAAAACACAAATGTTCCTTGTAGTTATGTTTCAACATATTCCCATTTACTTGAGCCTAGTATTTATAGAACTTCCCTGCAATTTTTTATGCCTTTCTTCTTTTTTTACTGCATTTTTTAGAGATTTGAAACTCGTCTTTTTTTTCAGTGCACAAAATACCGGGTTTCGGCACCTAAAAACACAAATGTTCCTTGTAGTGAAAAAATGCACCAAAACGCACAATTCAAAAGCATCAAAAATATCCGGCCTTACTAATTTATTGCAAAAGGTTTCCATAGTTGTCTGTTTTTGAAGGACCCGACACATCCCTGTGTTACATAGATACCTCTAAGATGCTGGTAATTCTTCATTTCTGACGCTGCAGGGGAAATGAACACTTGCAGCCAGGATTCCAAACTGTTTGGTTAGGGTTCAAACAGCAGGACACCCTGTGATCATGTGATCAGCCTATTTTAGGGGTTTCTTCATAAAAAAAAAAGGAATGTCCATATCAAATATCACCTAGAAAGAAGCGATTCAGCTAAAAAAAAATGCAAAAAAATATTTTTAATTTCCTAAAGAGGAGCCATCACTTATTTGATAAATTTAGAAAAAAAATGGCGGCACACCGGTCTGGTGAATGTAGGTGCTCAGTGGTAGAGAAGTTAAAGCATAAAAAGTGGAATACCAATGCCGAATTAAGTGCCGTGGTATTGCACCTTATTTCTTGGAAATCTTGATGATATAATCAAATATTTCTTCTATATATGTAAAATAGATACATTTCTGACAAATTTATTGATATTAGCAGGGTGAGGCTGAAGTCAGGCTCTGCTGTCTCACTATTTGACAGTTATGTAAGACTTCATGCTTTAAAGCTAGGAGACACTACTATGTGTGTGGGGAAGTCTCAGTCAGTAATTGGCAGCATGTAAGCACAGACGAAATGCTATTATCTTCATACTGGATGTAGTTTGGTAATAGGTGGAGCAAGATGAATTCCTGTGTCCTATACAGCAGCAGGAGGAGAAGAAGGCTGGAAACAGCATCTGCAATCCTGTGGCCAGTGATGAGCTATCCATGGGATTGGATGGGGATTAAACACCACAACATTATTTAATCTGCAGATAAGCTCCTATTCCTTTGAATATCATTTGATGTGCAGGACCTCTACCCGGCCACTACAGGTTAAACAGAGCAGTGCTGTTCAGCGCCATTGAATTTTTTTATACTCAGCTGCTGCCATGCCTAATATAGGTTGATCTGTGGGTTTGACAGGTGTCGGACCCCCATCAATATAATGATGACCTATTCTGGGGATAGGTCATTGCTAGTCTATGTTCAGACAACCTATTTAACCTTTTATAGACTTCTCGTTCAATCTTTTGCAGATTAAACCTTTACAAGCAGCCATGTCCTCCTCTTGGAAGTTAACCTTTGACAAGCAGCTATGTGCTCCAATTGCAGGCCAACCCTTTCGGAGCAGTTATGAGCTACTCTTGCAGATTAACCCTTTACACGCAAAGATATATATATCTGTAGTTAGTATCACTGTAATTGTACTGACCTGGAGAATTGTTTGTTTTGCTTTTCTAACCATTTTTAAACATTTCACCCCACTTGGAATTTTTTTAGTACATTATATGACAAAGTCCTTCAAAGCTACAACTCTTCCCGCAATAAACAATCTATGTCTAAGGAGAAAAAAAAATCATGGCTATTGAAAGAAGGGGAGGAAAAAATAGAAGAGCAAAAACAAAACAATAAAAACGTAGGTCTTTAAAGGATTACTGTCTCCACCTCTCCCTGCCTGGCAGACTTGATCTTTACCTGCCTGATAATTACCTAATAAGCACTTTTCCTGCACCAAGAAATGTACGGCTATTTGATGCACATCACAGAGAACTGGATTCACCATAGGTGGTGGCTCATAAGTCACAGAGGAAAGTTACAAAGTGTCACTGAGTGTTACACGGTCACATCTTCTGTCATTTACTGACAAACGCTGAAGAAATGTTGACGCTGCATAGAAAAAATGAGTCACCGATTCCTCGTTTGGGGAGATGATCAAATAAAAATCTGATATCTATTTCAGGAAGAAAACAGAAAAAACACACGATTCATCAAGATCCACATTTGCTATGTAATCTGAGGTCAGCATGATATAAGGGCAGAGGCCCTGATTCCAGTGATGTGTCACTTACTGGACTGCTTGGGGCAGTTTTGACAGAATCCCTGTTTTCTCTGCTGGAGATCTAGCCGTGCTCAAGAATGCTGAGCCTTGTATAACCCCACCCACACCACTGATTGCCAGCTTTCTGTGTACACTCTGCATAGGCAGAAAGGCTACATATCACAAGAAAACTAGTCCTCTGGTGATAATCTCCTGCTAATAAAACACTGATTTTATTGAAACTGAAGTAAGCCGCCCAGTAAGTGACATATCATTAGAATCAGGGTCCCTGACCTTACATCATGCTGCTCTCAGATTACATAGCAAAAACCTGCTGACAACTTCCTTTTGAGAAGCATCTTACTCTAGTCCATCTTTCATTAACCAGACTAAGACTGGGCCTTTTACTCTATCTCTGACCAGGCACATTTTCGAGTATCACATGAGCGCTCTGTATGGAGGAGGAAGCGTTGACAGCGCTCCAATTACTGCATACACTGCTTTACTTTGCAGTGACATTTTACAACATCACTGCAGAGTACGAGCCGGACCACCCAGATGTTTACAGCCTATGGGTAGTCCAGGAGCAATCATAAGGTTAAAAAAACAACAATTCCATCTTTGGAAGGGGGGAGGGGGGATTAATCTTTTAATAAAGCCTCACTCCAGAAATGTGTAAAAATGGCATTTATGTAACTCAGTAACTTATGAATTTGAGTTTGGCGGCTCCTACTGGATGAATTAAAAGGGTTTGTAAGATTATAAAATCATGCCTGATATCTTGCAGGTGCAGCACCCCTTTCATCTACAGGCAGTGCCTGGTATTGCAGCTCTGCTTCCTTGGTTGGAATAGGTCTATGATGCAATACCACAGACAATCCATATCCATCTGTGGCGCCGTTCCTTAAATAAATGAGGCATGTCTTACAATCCTATACAACCCTTTTAATAGTTCATTCTTACAGTTTCCGGTGTTTTTTTTGCCAGTAAAGTCTATGACTAATCTGTACTTTGGCTCCTTGGCTCCCGGTCTAGGCTGACAGGTCCAGTGGAGCGCCTCGGTATCGCTCGGCTTATATGTGTTCTAACTGTGTTATATTTAAGAGTGTGAATATTATTGCAAAAAGAATCCGACAGATAATGGAGTTTCTGATCCGTATATCCAGGGGTGTTCGCACTTGACAGATATTTCCTGCGTATTTTCAGTGGAATTGTCAACAGCAATCACACAAAAACCATCAGATTTCTGCGGCTGTTCTCTGGACGTGGATTGGCCGCAGTCAGTGGGATTATTCTGCAGTACACGTGGCTACCCACCCCGATTTGTGGCTGGACACCGTGGCTGGGCTACCGGAAAAAGTCAAGCACACTGCGGGGTATTGCCAAAGGGAATGAATGGAACAGCGGTCAAATATGTGCTTCCTAACCAAGATAAATGTGCACCGTTGTGCCGATCAGTGGAGGGCACAGAAGTCGGCCCTACACCGATCAACACGTTATCAGGTAATTGTAAGCTGTGGAGCTGTACATCTCACCTTCTGCAACCGTCACCTTCTCTACATGCGTCATCCCCTCAAATATGCGCTTTCTGACCAAGATAAATGTGCACCGTTGTGAACAGAACAGAAGTGAAAGGCAAAAAATAAAGAGCATTTTTGACTTTGCCTAAAATTCTTGAACCACATTTTGAAGAATTTGGAGCAAAAACATCAACGAATATCACAAGACAGAAAAAAAGGAGAAAGTGATTGAATAAAAAACTCACAAATAATGAATCGGGCTCAGAGTTTTGTTTAAAGGGAACCTGTCACCCCCAAAATTGAAGATGAGCTAAGCCCACCAGCATCAGGGGTTTATCTACAGCATTCTGGAATGCTGTAGATAAGCCCCCGATGTTACCTGAATGATAAGAAAAACAGGTTATATTATACTCACCCAGGGGCGGTCCCGCTGCTGGTCTGGGTCCGATGGGTGTCGCGGTCCGGGGCCTCCCATCTTCTTACGATGACGTCCTCTTCTTGTCTTCGCGCTGCGGCTCCGGCGCAGGCATAATTCGTCTGCCCTGTTGAGGGCAGAGCAAAGTACTGCACTGCACAGTCAGAGAGGCCCAGCGCCTGCGCACTGCAGTACTTTGCTCTGCCCTCAACAGGACAGATAAAGTACGCCTGCGCCGGAGCCGCAGCGTGAATACAAGAAGAGGACATCATCCTATGAAGATGAGAGGCCCTGGACCGGACCGCGACACCCATCGGACGCGGACCACAGCAGGACCGCCCCTGGGTGAGTATAATCTAACCTCTTTTTCTCATCTTTCTGGATACATCGGGGGCTTATCTACAGCATTACAGAATGCTGTAGATAAGCCCCTGATGCTGGTGGGCTTAGCGCATCTTCGATTTTGGGGGTGACAGGTTCCCTTTAAACTCTCCTAAAGCTTTGTTTATACATTTCCTATTGCCATAGTAACAGACTACGAACAAGCACTGCGTAGTCTGATCCTCCTTCATTCCCCCCCTTTTTTTTTCTTCCTTTTCTTATTAACTAACGGGCAATAGAATAGGAGGAAGAAAAAGCGAAGTAACAATGTGACTGTGGACTCATGCTGGCCACAGGGTCTGCAGAGGAGCTGCATACACAAATCGGCAGAAGAATATTTATTTAGAATTTTTTCCCAAGTTTTTTTCTTGTTATATTAGAAAAGTGGAAAAATAAAAAAATGTTTGCAATGTCCATAAAACACTCATACCACACAAGAAGCAATCTATGAGATAGAAGTAAACCTGTTCTGCAAAGCATCATTATACCAAATCTTATGAATTGATTTCCTTCAATTGTTAATTGTTATTTCAGAAGCTTTTTCCGCTGATAATCCGAGCTGAGCGGTCGCACGGGCCGCCTCTGTACATCAATAGCACTGACTCATGAAACAGATTTGTGACATTACATCATTACACTGCAACCCCCCCATGTCCTTCATTCAGTGCAGTGATCATCCGACTCATCTCACGGCCAAAAGATTCAGAGGTGACCGACATACTGAAATCATTTCGTAGAACCCTTTTGTTTTCCTGTTTTTTTTTTTTCTAGAAAGAGAAATTAGGAAAACTATCTCTGCTTCTCCCCTGCCAATAGGCCATACTTAAAGCTCCTGACGAATTATTCCAAAGTAATAAGGATAATCCCTCCATCCTCCGTATCCAGGATATTTAATTACAGAGCGCCAGGATTCTAACTCGTTAAGGTGTCGGATTCTACAATCAGAGGGTCACCATTATGGGCACATGACACTGTGCAAGTAGAAAATTTGTGAATCATTTTTCAGAAAATTATCTACTATTAAAAGAGGAATCTGTCACCCCTAAAACTCAGATAGCCATACAGTGGACTTAGCTCCTATAAAAGTCCTGCATGTAGTGTTGTTTTCTCTGACTCGATTGTGCAGAAAATTCTCTTTATTCATTAGTCAAATGAGGCTGCTTGGCACGTGATGGTAGTGGCCAAACGTCTAATCAGGGCCAGCTTTAGGGTGGGAAGGGGAAAACTAGGCAGTTGCCCAGGGCCCCCAGTTCCTTAGGGGGCCCTGCGTTTACATCAGAAATTACTTTGATTGTACCAGTTCAGTGCATTATCAATGTATTTTCCACTGTTGAGAGTCCTAGCACCAGTCTAGAAGAACTGAAGAGGAGTCAGACTGATAAGGCCACTACAGTGTGTATATAAATACATATGTATATGTATGTATGTGCTCTGTGTATACATGTATATGTATGTACGTGCTCTGTGTATACATGTGTCTTTATGTATATGCTCTGTGTATGCATAAATATCTGTAAGCATGTGCTCTGTGATCGCATACAGTGAAGGAAATAATTATTTGATCCCTTGCTGATTTTGTAAGTTTGCCCACTGACAAAGACATGAACAGTCTATAATCTTAAGGGTAGGTTAATTTTAACATTGAGAGCTAGAGTATCAAAAATAAAACCTAGAAAATCACATTGTATAAATTATGCAAATTTATTTGCATTTTGCAGTGAGAAATAAGTATTTGATCCCTCACCAACCATTAAGAGTTCTGGCTCCTGCAGACCAGTTTAGACGCTCCTACTCAACTCGTTACATGCATTAAAGATAGTCACCTTTATAAAAGGCTCTTGTCCACAGACTCAATAAATCAGTCAGACTAACCTCTACAACATGGACAAGACCAAAGAGCTTTATAAGGATGTCAGGGACAAGATCATAGACCTGCACAAAGCTGGACTGGGCTACAAAACCATAAGTAAGACGCTGGGTGAGAAGAAGACAACTGTTGGTGCAATAGTAAGAAAATGGAAGAAATACAAAATGACTGTCAATCGACATCGACCTGGGGCACCATGCAAAATCTCACCTCATGGGGTATCCTTGATCATGAGGAAGGTGAAAGATCAGCCTAAAACCACACGGGGGAACTTGGTAATGATCTCAAGGCAGCTGGGACCACAGTCACCAAGAAAACCATTGGTAACACATTACGCCATAAAGGCTTAAAATGCTGCAGTACTCGCAAGGTCCCGCTGCTTAAGAAGGCACATGTGCAGGCCTGTCTGAAGTTTGGCAATGATGATGAGAGATTGGGAGATGATGCTGTGGTCAGATGAGACAAAAATTGAGGTCTTTGGCAATAACTCAATGCGCCTTGCTTGGAGGAAGAGAAATGCTGCCTATGACGCAATGAACACTGTCCTCACTGTCAAGCATGGAGGTGGAAACATGTTTTGGGGGTGTTTCTCTGCTAAGGGTACAGGACTACTTCACTGCATTCTCAATGGGAGAATGGATGGAGCCATGTACTGTAAAATCCTGAGTGACAACCTCCTTCCCTCCACCAGGAAATGGGTCGTGGCTGGGTCTTCCAGCAAGACCATGACCCAAAACATACAGCCAAGGCAACAATGGAGTGGCTCAAAAAGAAGCACATTAAGGTCATGGAGTGGCCTAGCCAGTCTTCAGACCTTAATCCCATAGAAAACTTATGGAAGGAGCTGAAGCTCCGAGTTGCCAAGCGACAGCCTCAAAATCTTAATGATTTAGAGATGATCTGCAAAGAGGAGTGGAGCAAAATTCCTCCTGACATGTGCGCAAACCTCATCATCAACTGCAAATAACATCTGACTGCTGTGCTTGCCATCAAGGGGTTTGCCACCAAGTATTAAGTCTTGTTTGCCAGAGGGATTAAATACTTATTTCTCACTGCAAATTGCAAATACACGTATATAATTTATACAATGTGATTTTCAGGATTTTATTTTTGATATTCTATCTCTCAATGTTAAAATTAACCTAGCCTTAAAATTATAGTCTGTTCATGTCTTTGTCAGTGGGCAAACTTACAAAATCAGCAAGGTAACAATTACTTATTTCCTTCACTGTATATGTCTGTATGTACAGTTATATGAAAAAGTTTGGGCACCCCTATTAATCTTAAGCTTAATGTTTTATAAAAATTGTTTTTTTTTGCAACAGCTATTTCAGTTTCATATATCTAATAACTGTTGGACACAGTAATGTTTCTGCCTTGAAATGAGGTTTATTGTACTAACAGAAAATGTGCAATCTGCATTCAATCAAAATTTGACAGGTGCATAAGTATGGGCACCCTTATCATTTTCTTGTTTTAAATACTCCTACCTACTTTTTACTAACTTACCAAAGCACTTTTTTTGGTTTTATATCCTCATTGAGCTTTGAACTTCATAGCCAGGTGTATGCAATCATGAGAAAAGCTACTTAAAGTGGCCACTTGCAAGTTGTTTTCCTGTTTGAATCTCCTCTGAAGAGTGGCATCATGGGCTCCTCAAAACAACTGTCAAATGATCTGAAAACAAAGATTATTCAACATAGTTGTACAGGGGAAGGATACAAAAAGCTGTCTCAGAGGTTTAACCTGTCAATTTCCACTGTGAGGAACATAGTAAGGAAATGGAAGAACACAGGTACAGTTCTTGTTAAGGCCAGAAGTGGCAGGCCAAGAAAAACATCAGAAAGGCAGAGAAGAAGAATGGTGAGATCAGTCAAGGACAATCCTCAGACCACCTCCAGAGAGCTGCAGCATCAACTTGCTGCAGATGGTGTCACTGTGCATCGGTCAACTATACAACGCACTTTGCACAAGGAGAAGCTGTATGGGAGAGTGATGCGAAAGAAGCCGTTTCTGCAAGCACGCCACAAACAGAGTCGGCTGAGGTATGCAAAACCACATTTGGAGAAGCCAATTTCTTTTTGGAAGAAGGTCCTGTGGACTAATGAAACCAAGATTGAGTTGTTTGGTCATACAAAAAGGCGTTATGCATGGCGGCAAAAAAACACAGCATTCCAAGAAAAACACTTGCTACCCACAGTAAAATTTAGTGGAGGTTCCATCTTGCTTTGGGGCTGTGTGGCCAATGCCGGCACCGGGAATCTTGTTAAAGTTGAGGGACGCATGGATTCCTCTCAGTATCAGCAGATTCTTGACAATAATGTTCATGAATCAGTGACAAAGTTGAAGTTACGCAGGGGATGGATCTTTCAGCAAGACAATGATCCAAAACACCGCTCCAAATCTACTCAGGCATTCATGCAGAGAAACAATTACACTGTTCTGGAATGGCCATCCCAGTCCCCAGACCTGAATATCATTGAACATCTGTGGGATCATTTGAAGAGGGCTGTCCATGCTCGGCAACCATCAAACTTAACTGAACTGGAATTGTTTTGTAAAGAGGAATGGTCAAAAATACCTTCATCCAGGATCCAGGAACTCATTAAAAGCTACAGGAAGCGACTAGAGGCTGTTATTTTTGCAAAAGGAGGATCTACTAAATATTAATGTCACCTTTCTGGTGAGGTGCCCATACTTATGCACCTGTCAAATTTTTTTTGAATGCAGATTGAATATTTTCTGTTAGTACAATAAACCTCATTTCAAGGCAGAAACATTACTGTGTCCAACAGTTATTAGATATATGAAACTGAAATAGCTGTTGCAAAAAAAAAACAATTTTTATAAAACATTAAGCTGAAGATTAATAGGGGTGCCCAAACTTTTTCATATAACTGTATGTGCTCGGAGTATGCAACATGTGCTCTGTGTATACATATTTGTCTGTATGTATGTGCTCTGTGTATACATATATGTGTGTAAGATGTATGTGCTCTGTGCATACATGTGCCTGTATGTATCTTCTCTGTGTATGTATGTATGTGCTCTGTGTATATGTATCTTCCTCGTGTATACGTATGTAAGTGCTCAATGTATACATGTGTGTCTAAATGTACAGTATGTGCCCTGAGTACACATGACTATATCTGTATGTATGATTAATCAGAAACTGCCAGAAGGCAAAAAATCCCTATCTAAAGACTGTTAAAATATAACTTTAAAGACGCCCTAGGGACACACCCAAATGGAGCTTTGTTGTCGAATCTTTTACCCCTTAACGTTGCAGCAATTTTTTTACGTTGAGGACAGAACATTTTTTTTTTATATTACTGTGTTCCAAGGCCTGGAGCAACTTATTTTTTTCCAGTTGCTGTAACTTGTTTTATTTTGTGGAACAAGTTCTATTTTCTAATGGTATCATATCAGTGTACACATAATAAGGTGGGAAAAAAACAGCAATTCTGCAATTTTCTATTGGTTTTATTTTTTTTTTACTATGCAAGATGACTGATCTGTATTTAATGAATCAGTATGATAATGGCAATACTATATTATATCTTTTATTTTTTCTTTTAATGTTTTCTAGCAAATGTGCTGCCATATTCTGAGAGCCATAACTGTTTTGTTTTTCTATCAGTGGAATTGCACTTCTTCCTAATTGGTTTGTAAGATGAGTTGACATGTTTGTTGTTGACTCCATTTTGGGAAACGTCTGATTTTGTTTTGCTTTTGCTTATGTTCCAGTTTTTGGGAGACAAATTAACAAAAAAAACAGCAATTCTACCATTTTTTAAGGCAAATTTTTAATTTTTTTTTATTACATGTTTTTACATTTTTTTCTTTTCCATTTTCATTTCTAGCAGTGAGCCCCTTGGCTGCCATCTTACTACTCCGATTAGATCCTGCTTTGTAATATAAGAAAAAATATGCACATCAATGGCATCACTGGTACCAATGGAAACATAAATTCACCCTGCAAAAAAAAAAAAAAGTCTTTGCAGAATTGTGGATGGAAAAATAAAAAAAGTAATAGCTCTCAGAAAATTGTGATATAAACAAGATTTATTTAATAAAAAAAATATTTCTCTTAAATGAAAACACACGACGTAAGTGTGGTATCAGCGAGATCGTAACGACCTGCAGAATAAAGATGATGACGTGTTCAGCCAGGTGCACACTAAGTAGTTGCAGCAGGTTTTTCTACTGCAAAAAACAGAGTGTTGGCAGGAAAAACGCTGCTTAAAACATGGGAGTTTTTGAGTGCATTTTTTTTGTTATCCTTTAATACTTACATTTTTTTTCCTGTTCATTTGAATGGGTAAAAAAACGTAGCGAAACCTCTGAAGGAACTGACGTGTTGCAGGTCTAAAAAAAACACTTTGATGGTTCAAATTTGCAAGGAAAAAATAGGCAGCGTGCGTTTGAGACTTCAGAAATCTCATTCACTTTGCTGGTACTGTAAAAAGTATGGAGAAAAAAGTGGAAAAAATTGGCAAAATGCTGTGTGTCAAGAAGCCTTTATGCAATTTGTGCTGGGTACAACATTTTTAATGTAAAAAAGAGGTGCGATTGTAGGTTTACATTTGCAGTTTTAGAAATGTGTGGTCACTTGTGATGAACGAACGCAGTCAGATAAGGTGTTGTCTGAGCGTGCTCGGGTGCTAACCGAGTGACTTCGGCGTGATTGGATAATATGCTGTTAGGCAATCCCTGCATGTGTCGAACAGCCGTGAGACATGCAGCCGCGAGGACTAGATCCTATTATTCGAGCACGCCGAAGACACTCGGTTAGCACCCGAGCACGCTCCGATAACACCTTATACGACCGCGTTCGTTCATCACCAGTTGGCACATTAGCTCTTTGTGTCTTTGGTACCGGAACCGCTGGAGCTTTAGGACCGTTATTTTGGATGCATCTTGGGAGCTCTGTTCATACACCGTCATTTATCCCTTTCCCTTTAGCAGAGAGTAATTGTGGCTGGAATTACCATGAACATTACCGGAGTGAGATAAAGTGGATACAACGGACTAATCTCCCTCCGCTAATTGAAATGTTGCTTTTGTATAGAAGGCTGAATGGTGGAGCTAGCCACGCACGGCTTCATTTATCTTGTCTTGCACAAATGAGGTTGCCCATGAACGGACCCACAGACGTGTCAGCACATTCAATTATTAACCCCAGAAGGATGAAGCTTCTTCGGCTTTCGGGATGCAGCGCATCTTTTTCCTTAACTCATTCCAAGAGCTGATGTTGCGGTAATAAGTTACTGATTTTACTGCTCTGGGTTATTTTTTGGGGAGATTTATTCTTTTATAAAAAACAAAACAACTTACAATGGTGTTCAAATTTTTTGTGTGAAATATTTTATAGACACTAGATGGCTGGCAACGGTGATTTAATACTCGGAGAGGCCGTATTGATCACCTTGCCGGTTTCCTAGTCTCTTTTCTTTAACCTCTTATTTTGATCAAAGTGTAACGATGGGTAATATTTTTTTCTCATAGATAAGTTTTTTTTCACAATAAATTTACAATTTGTGGAAAAAATAGTTTATTATGTGTAAAACTTTTACTTAAAGGGAACGTAACATCAGATTCATGCTGCCCGAAGTATGGCTAGCATAAATTATACATTGGCTGCACCATTACGGTTAGGTACGTTTCGGAGTAATCAAACTTTAAAAAGTCGGCTGAGCAGTATGTGTCTTTGCTGACTAGTCCGGGTCTCTGCCCAGCTTCAGTTGACTGACACGTCTCTGTCTCTAGGGAAAGGCCTGACACTTGGGGCAGGGAGAAGTTGGACAGAGACAAGCCCTTGGACATACAGTTGTGGCCAAAAGTATTGACACCCCTGCAATTCTGTCAGATAATACTCAGTTTCTTCCTGAAAATGATTGCAATCATAAATTCTTTGATATTGTTATCTTCATTTAATAATGAAGCAAAAAGCAAAACATTGATCATTTCGCACAAAACTCCAAAAATGGGCCAGACAAAAGTATTGGCACCCTCAGCCTAATACTTGGTTGCACAACCTTTAGCCAAAATAACCACGACCAACCGCTTCCGGTAACCATCAATGAGTTTCTTACAATGCTCTGCTGGAATTTTAGACCATTCTTCTTTGGCAAACTGCTCCAGGTCCCTGATATTTGAAGGGTGCCTTCTCCAAACTGCCATTTTTAGATCTCTCCACAGTTGTTCTATGGGATTCGGGTATGGACTCATTGCTGGCCACCTTAGAAGTCTCCAATGCTTTCTCTCAAACCATTTTCTAGTGCTTTTTGAAGTGTGTTTTGGGTAATTGTCCTGCTGGAAGACCCATGACCTCTGAGGGAGACACAGCTTTCTCACACTGGGCCCTACATTATGCTGCAAAATTTGTTGGTAGTCTTCAGACTTCATAATGCCATGCACACGGTCAAGTAGTCCAGTGCCAGAGGCAGCAACGCAACCCCAAAACATCAGGGAACCTCCGCCGTGCTTGACTGTAGGGACCGTGTTCTTTTCTTTGACTGCCTCTTTTTTTCTCCTGTAAACTCTATGTTGATGCCTTTGCCCAAAAAGCTCTACTTTTGTCTCATCTGACCAGAGAACATTCTTCCAAAACATTTTAGGCTTTTTCAGGTAAGTTTTGGCAAACTCCAGCCTGGCTTTTTTATGTCTCGGGGTAAGAAGTGGGGTCTTCCTGGGTCTCCTACAATACAGTCCCTTTTCATTCAGACACCGACGGATAGTACAGGTTGACACTGTTGTACCCTCGGACTGCAGGGCAGCTTGAACTTGTTTGGATGTTAGTCGAGGTTCTTTATCCAACATCCGCACAATCTTGCGTTGAAATCTCTTGTCAATTTTTCTTTTCCATCCACATCTAGGGAGGTTAGCCACAGTGCCATGGGCTTTAAACTTCTTGATGACACTGCGCACGGTAGACACAGGAACATTCAGGTCTTTGGAGATGGACTTGTAGCCTTGAGATTGCTCATGCTTCCTCACAATTTGGTTTCTCATGTCCTCAGACAGTTCTTTGGTCTTCTTTCTTTTCTCCATGCTCAATGTGGTACACACAAGGACACAGGACAGAGGTTGACTCAACTTTAATCCATGTCAACTGGCTGCAAGTGTGATTTAGTTATTACCAACACCTGTTAGGTGCCACAGGTAAGTTACAGGTGCTGTTAATTACACACATTAGAGAAGCATCACATGATTTTTCGAACAGTGCCAATACTTTTGTCCACTCCCTTTTTTATGTTTGGTGTGAATTATATCCAATTTGGCTTTAGGACAATTCTTTTTGTGTTTTTTCATTTAAGACAAATTAAATGAAGATAATAATAACAAAGAATTTGTGTTTGCAATCATTTTCAGGAAGAAACTGAGTATTATCTGACAGAATTGCAGGGGTGTCAATACTTTTGGCCACAACTGTAGAAAGTCAAGCCCTGGTTGGGGTCAGCCTCTACGCTATTTGGTTCTGAGATCTTTTTCAAGACTTCTCATTTGGGCAGAATTACGTCGTTAGCAAAAAATAAAAGGGTGGAGAATTGTCCCATGAGTTCATAAACAACGCGCCAGGCAGAGAAAAAATAGCTCCTTCGGTTCTCTCTGGTAAAATCCACCCCAAACTAAACTTGTTTGTGCCCTCCTCCATGCACACTATGGCCCTTTCCTTTTGTGAAGGCTTAAAAGGAACTTATCAGGTCTCCTGATTCTCCTCAACTGCTATTATAGTAGTAATGACTCTACTTGTGAATAGTGATATGTCTGATGTGCCAGTGTAAGGAGACTTATGGGCCATGTGTCATGTCGGACGCTGTTCAGACCAGGTCGTCCGACAGACAGCGGTAATTCCGCTTTTGTCCACTATGCGCTCATTGGCGTCGGCTAGATTTTGTCTAGCTGGTCCAGGGTTAATTTAACTGGTGATCGGTTTGGAGGCTGGGCCATGCCCACTGCCTTTAAATAGTTCTCCTGAACATTGGGCGTCGCCGATTATAGCTTCAGTCTAGAGCTTGGTTATCTCGGTCTTGTGTGGTGAGCTAGTGGTTGGAGTATCGTATCTGGTGGAGTATATTTCCCTTTGTCTTATTTACTCCTTCCTATATTTGTGTTTATTTTGCCCTAAGCATTTATAGTGTATTCCTGTTTGACTGCGGTGTGGTGTATATTTTCTGTTATCCTTGTATATGCTTATTGTGGGTATTGGTTTATTAACACTTAATTGGGTGGAGGGTGGTATTCTCAGCCTAGGGTTAATACAGGAGATAGGGAGAGGCTGGAGCCCTGGACATGTACACCTTCAGTGTAAACTTCAGGTAGAAGGTCAGTCAGGGTTCCCCTAGTCTGAGGGAAATCGCAGGGGCCCGGGTTATCACCTCATTACTGCCTAGGTCTCCCGTGACATTATAATTGGACTTAAAAAAAAAAAAAAGGGAAAAAAGGTTTCTTTTTCTTTTTTTTTTGTCATGGATTCCATGACTTCCATAACCCGCCAGTTGGAGGCGCTGTCTCTACAGGTCACTGAGCTGAAGGGGGCAGTTCAGCATCAGGGTCTAGTAGTATCTAAACTGCAAGCTGAATCTACAGGTAGAGTTGCTGAGCCCAAGTTTCCTTTGCCTGAAAGGTTTACTGGGGAGCGCAGTAAATTTGTTTCTTTTTGTGAAGCTTGCAAACTTTATTTCCGTATGCGCCCGATCTCCTCGGGTAATGAGGCTCAGCGTGTGGGCCTGGAGTTGTCATTACTGAACGGTGATCCTCAAGCATGGGCGTTTTCTTTACCTTCTGATTCTGCTGCATATAACTCAGTGGAAATTTTTTTTTCTGCTCTTGGTCTTATTTACGAAGATCCTGACAGAATGGGTTTAGCAGAAACTAAAATTCGCAATATCCGCCAGGGGGGGCGTATGGCGGAGGAATACTGCTCTGAATTTCGCTGATGGGCGGTTGATACTCAATGGAATGATCCTGCGCTGCGTAGTCAGTTTCTTTATGGGGTTTCAGGGAAGGTTAAAAAAGCCCTTCTAAGGTACGAGACTCCTGCCTCTCTAGAATCTGCTATGAGTCTTGTTATCCGCATTGATCGCCGTCTGCGTCAGGGGGTGCAAGAGACGCTGCTTATGGGAGAGAGCGTGGGTTCACGTGAGGTTGCTGCAGGTGAGCCCACGGAGCCCATGCAGATTGCAGGGGTGTCTCTTATGAAGCATCGTGCTCCTTTGCTCAGGAAGCAGAGAGCCTGTTTTTGCTGTGGTAAAACTGGTCATTATGTCAATACTTGTTCTCTGCTATCTATGAAAAGTGCAATGGCGGAAAAACGTTTAGGCTCAGAGGGTGTGGAGGTGGCCAGTCTGAACTTATGTCAACCCTCCGTTGTGGTCTCTAAATGCAGGCTCCCAGCCAAAGTTATGGTCGCTGGCAGAGAGCTGCCAATCACTGTGTTTGTGGATAGTGGTTCTGCCTCTAATCTTATTGATGAGGAGTTTGCGCGCACAGCCGGTTTCAGGTTGGAAAAGCTGCCTCAGCCTATCCGGGTGGTCACCATCAATGCCGCTCCTCTCTTACAGGGGGAGATTACTGAGTTTGTGGCTGAGGTTAAACTCCACATTGGGGTCCTACATTCGGAGCAAGTTACATGTAGGGTGCTCAGTAATCTGCCTGCACAAGTGGTTCTGGGTTTTCCATGGTTGGCTATGCACAACCCGGTGATTGACTGGAAAACCCAGGATATCATCCAGTGGAGCGGATACTGCCAGGAGAATTGCCTGGCCACGTGTGTTTCCGCTGGGACTTCTAGTATTCCTGAGTCTCTGCTGGATTTCACTGATATGTTTTCTGAGAGGGGTTGTTCTTGGGTCTAAGTACTCTAAGCCGGATGCTTTGTCCAGGTGTTTTCCGAGGGAAGAACCTCAGGAAGAACCGGTTCCCATCCTCCCTAAAGGTGTAATGGTCTCGGCGTTCACGACAGTTGTTGAGGCTGAGGTTGGGTAGGTTCAGGAGGAAGTATGTTGTGAATTCTGTTTTTGGGCTCCCTCTGGTGGTTACTGGTGGTACTGGTTGACTGGTGTCTTGTTTTTTCCAGTGCACCTGTTTCCATTAGGAAATTGGGAGTCTCCTATTTAGTCTGGCTTCCCAGTCATTGCAGTGCCGGCAATCAATGTTATCAGAGCACCTTGTTGCTTGCTTCCTGCTCCAAGTCTGCAAGTCAGCTAAGTTGAATCTTTGGCTTTTGTGTTTGTTTTGTCCAGCATGCATTTTCATATCTCGTGCGGCTGGAAGCTCTAGTGATCTGGAATTGCTACTCCGGTGTCATGAGTTGACAACGGAGTTAAGGTAATTCCAGGATGGCTGTTCAGGGTTTTGAGGTGACCGCGAAGTCCTCTTTGGTATATTCCGCTATCTAGTCAGAGGGCCTCGCTTTGCTGAATCTATATTCATACTGCGTTTGTGTTTTCCTCTTACCTAACCGTTATTATATGTGGGGGGCTACTATAACCTTTGGGGTTTCCCTGGAGGCAAGTCAGGTCTGTGTATTCCTCTATTAGGGGTAGTTAGTTCTCCGGCTGGCGCGAGGTGTCTAGAGACAACGTAGGCACACCCCCTGGCTATTTTTAGTTGCGTGTTAGGTTCAGTATCGCAGTTACCTAAGATACCATCCTTCCTAGAGCTTGTCCGTTTTTTGCCTAAGTCCCTGCCATTGGGAATCATGACAGTATTGCCGGCCTAATGTATTAAGAGTATTGGCTGAAGAAAGAGAGTAAAAAGAAGTTTCTGACACTTTTTTTTTTTTTTTGCTCAGAAGTTCTCCTAGCCATAATTGCAGTCTGCTGTTTTTTGTTTTTTTTCTCTCCTCTTAACCCCTGAATGGCTCAGACCTCTGCTGTTGAAAAATGGATATCCAGAGTTTAGCTTCAAACCTAAATGCTCTCGCTTCTAAGGTTCAAAATATCCAAGACTATGTTATGCATGCTCCTGTGTCTGAACCCAAGATCCCTATACCCGAGTTCTTTTCTGGAGATAGATCTCGTTTTTTGAATTTTAAGCACAATTGTAAATTGTATCTTTCTCTGAGATCTCGCTCCACTGGAGACTCCGCTCAGCAGGTTAAAATTGTGATTTCCTTGTTGCGGGGTGACCCCCAGAATTGGGCATTTGCATTGGCACCAGGGGATCCTGCGCTGCTCAATGTGGATGCGTTTTTTCTGGCACTGGGGTTGCTCTATGAGGAACCTAATTTGGAGATTCAGGCTGAAAAGGCCTTGCTAGCCCTCTCTCAAGGGCATGATGAAGCTGAAATATATTGTCAAAAATTTCGAAAATGGTCTGTGCTTACTCAGTGGAATGAGTGCGCCCTGGCGGCGAATTTCAAAGAAGGTCTCTTTGACGCCGTTAAAGATGTCATGGTGGGGTTTCCTACGCCCACAGGTCTGAATGAATCCATGACTATGGCTATTCAGATTGATCGGCGTTTACGGGAGCGCAAACCTGTGCACCATTTGGCGGTGTCTTCTGAGCAGGCACCGGAGATTATGCAATGTGATAGAATTCTGTCCAGAGGTGAACGGCAGAATTATAGGCGCAAAAATGGGTTGTGCTTCTACTGTGGTGATTCTGCTCATGTTATATCAGCATGCTCTAAACGCACAAAAAAGGTTGATAAGTCTTTTGCAATTGGCACTTTACAGTCTAAGTTTATTTTGTCTGTAACTTTGATCTGTTCATTATCATCTATTACTGTGGATGCCTATGTGGATTCTGGCGCTTCCTTGAGTCTTATGGATTGGTCCTTTGCCAGACGTTGTGGGTTTAGCCTAGAGCCTTTGGAAGTTCCTATCCCTCTGAAGGGTATCGACTCCACGCCATTGGCTAGGAATAAACCACAATACTGGACACAAGTGACTATGTGTATGACTCCTGACCATCGGGAGGTGATTCGCTTCCTTGTGTTGCATAACTTGCATGATGTCTTAGTGCTTGGATTGCCATGGTTGCAAACTCATAATCCAGTCCTTGACTGGAAAACAATGTCTGTGTTAAGCTGGGGATGTCAGGGGGCTCATGGGGAAGTACCTTTGGTTTCCATTGCTTCATCTACTCCCTCTGAAATTCCGGCATTTTTGTCTGATTTTTGTGATGTTTTTGAGGAGCCTAAACTTGGTTTTCTTCCCCCTCACCGGGATTGTGATTGCGTTATAGAATTGATTCCTGGCAGCAAGTTTCCCAAGGGTCGTTTGTTCAATCTGTCTGTGCCTGAGCATGCTGCTATGCGAGAGTATATTAAGGAGTCCTTGGAAAAGGGACATATCCGTCCATCCTCGTCCCCTTTGGGAGCAGGTTTTTTTTTCGTGGGTAAAAAAGATGGCTCCCTGAGGCCCTGTATTGATTATCGCTTGTTGAATAAGATTACAGTCAAATATCAGTATCCTTTGCCACTATTGACTGATTTATTTGCTCGTATTAAAGGGGCAAAGTGGTTCTCTAAGGTTGATCTTCGGGGTGCGTATAATTTGGTGCGGATTAAGCAGGGAGATGAGTGGAAAACTGCATTTAATACGCCCGAGGGCCATTTTGAGTATTTGGTAATGCCTTTTGGTCTTTCTAATGCTCCTTCAGTCTTTCAGTCCTTTATGCACGATATTTTCCGTAAATACCTGGATAAATTTATGATTGTGTATTTGGATGATATTTTGATTTTTTCGGATGACTGGGAGTCGCATGTTCAACAGGTTAGGAAGGTTTTTCAGGTTTTGCGGTCCAATTCTTTGTTTGTAAAGGGTTCAAAGTGCATTTTTGGGGTTCAGAAGATCTCCTTTTTGGGGTATATTTTTTCCCTTTCTTCTGTTGAGATGGATCCTGTCAAGGTTCGGGCTATTTGTGATTGGACGCAGCCTACTTCCCTGAAGAGTCTTCAGAAGTTCTTGGGCTTTGCTAATTTCTATCGTCGATTTATAACTGGGTTTTCAAGTGTGGTTAGACCTCTGACTGATTTGACTAAGAAGGGTGCTGATGTTGCCAATTGGTCCTCTGCGGCTGTGGAGGCCTTTCGGGAGCTTAAGCGCCGCTTTTCTTCTGCCCCTGTGTTGCGTCAGCCTGATGTTTCGCTCCCTTTTCAGGTTGAGGTTGATGCTTCCGAGATTGGAGCAGGGGCGGTTTTGTCGCAGAAAGGTCCCGATTGCTCAGTGATGAGACCATGTGCATTCTTCTCTCGAAAATTTTCGCCTGCCGAGCGAAATTATGATGTCGGTAATCGGGAGCTCTTGGCTATGAAGTGGGCATTTGAGGAGTGGCGTCATTGGCTTGAGGGTGCTAGACATCAGGTGGTGGTCTTGACTGATCACAAGAATCTGATTTACCTTGAGTCTGCCAGGCGTCTGAATCCTAGACAGGCGCGCTGGTCTTTGTTTTTCTCCCGGTTTAATTTTGTGGTTTCATACTTGCCGGGCTCGAAAAATGTGAAGGCAGATGCTCTTTCTAGGAGTTTTGAGCCTGACTCCTCTGGTGATTCTGAGCCTACGGGTATCCTTAAGGATGGAGTGATTTTGTCTGCTGTCTCCCCAGACTTGCGGCGTGCTTTGCAGGAGTTTCAGACTGATAGGCCTGATCGTTGTCCGCCTGGGAGATTGTGCGTTCCAGATGAGTGGACCAGTAGAGTCATCTCAGAGGTTCATTCTTCTGTGTTGGCAGGCCACCCTGGAATTTTTGGTACCAGAGATTTGGTGGCCAGATCCTTCTGGTGGCCTTCCTTGTCTCGGGATGTGCGTACTTTTGTGCAGTCTTGTGATGTTTGTGCTCGGGCCAAGCCTTGCTGTTCTCGGGCTAGTGGATTGTTGTTGTCCTTGCCTATTCCGAAGAGGCCGTGGACGCACATCTCTATGGACTTTATCTCGGATCTCCCGGTTTCTCAGAAAATGTCTGTCATTTGGGTGGTGTGTGACCATTTTTCTAAGATGGTTCATTTGGTACCCTTGCCCAAATTGCCTTCTTCATCGGAGTTGGTTCCTTTGTTTTTTCAGAATGTGGTTCGTTTACATGGTATCCCGGAAAACATCGTTTCTGACAGGGGATCTCAATTTGTGTCCAGGTTCTGGCGAGCGTTCTGTGCCAGGATGGGCATTGATTTGTCTTTTTCGTCTGCGTTCCATCCCCAGACTAATGGCCAGACGGAGCGAACTAATCAGACCTTGGAGACTTATTTGAGGTGTTTTGTGTCTGCTGATCAGGATGATTGGGTCGCCTTTTTGCCGTTGGCAGAGTTTGCCCTCAATAATCGGGCCAGTTCTGCCACTCTGGTTTCTCCTTTCTTTTGCAATTCAGGGTTTCACCCTCGTTTTTCATCTGGCCAGGTGGAATCTTCGGATTGTCCTGGAGTGGACACTGTGGTGGATAGACTGCACCAGATTTGGAGTCATGTGGTGGACAATTTGAAGCTGTCTCAGGAGAAGACTCAGCAGTTTGCTAATCGTCATCGTCGTGTGGGTCATCATCTCCGTGTTGGGGACTTGGTGTGGTTGTCTTCTCGTTTTGTCCCTATGAAGGTCTCCTCTCCTAAGTTTAAGCCTCGGTTTATAGGTCCTTATAAGATTTTGGAGATTCTTAATCCTGTATCTTTTCGTTTGGATCTACCAGCATCTTTCACCATTCATAATGTCTTCCATCGGTCGTTGTTGCGGAGGTACGAGGTACCGGTTGTTCCTTCTGTTGAGCCTCCTGCTCCTGTGCTGGTGGAGGGTGAATTGGAGTATGTTGTGGAGAAGATTTTGGACTCTCGCATTTCCAGACGGAGACTTCAGTATTTGGTTAAATGGAAGGGATACGGTCAGGAGGATAATTCTTGGGTGACTGCCTCTGATGTTCATGCTTCGGATTTGGTTCGCGCCTTTCATAGGGCGCATCCAGATCGCCCTGGTGGTTCTCATGAGGGTTCGGTGCCCCCTCCTTAAGGGGGGGGTACTGTTGTGAATTCTGTTTTTGGGCTCCCTCTGGTGGTTACTGGTGGTACTGGTTGACTGGTGTCTTGTTTTTTCCAGTGCACCTGTTTCCATTAGGAAATTGGGAGTCTCCTATTTAGTCTGGCTTCCCAGTCATTGCAGTGCCGGCAATCAATGTTATCAGAGCACCTTGTTGCTTGCTTCCTGCTCCAAGTCTGCAAGTCAGCTAAGTTGAATCTTTGGCTTTTGTGTTTGTTTTGTCCAGCATGCATTTTCATATCTCGTGCGGCTGGAAGCTCTAGTGATCTGGAATTGCTACTCCGGTGTCATGAGTTGACAACGGAGTTAAGGTAATTCCAGGATGGCTGTTCAGGGTTTTGAGGTGACCGCGAAGTCCTCTTTGGTATATTCCGCTATCTAGTCAGAGGGCCTCGCTTTGCTGAATCTATATTCATACTGCGTTTGTGTTTTCCTCTTACCTTATATGTGGGGGGCTACTATAACCTTTGGGGTTTCCCTGGAGGCAAGTCAGGTCTGTGTATTCCTCTATTAGGGGTAGTTAGTTCTCCGGCTGGCGCGAGGTGTCTAGAGACAACGTAGGCACACCCCCTGGCTATTTTTAGTTGCGTGTTAGGTTCAGTATCGCGGTTACCTAAGATACCATCCTTCCTAGAGCTTGTCCGTTTTTTGCCTAAGTCCCTGCCATTGGGAATCATGACAGAAGTACCACCAAAACTGTCCTCTGTCGGGAGGAAAGTAAAACAGCGTCTTTTGAGCGTGGGTGCTAAGTACAGATGTGTGGCTGACAGTAGATGTGTGCCAGGTCCGGACCTGAGTGTGGGTGACTGGGTGTGGTTGTCCACAAAAAACTTAAGACTTAAAATTCCATCCCTTAAATGGGGTCCTAGGTTTATTGGTCCATTAAGGGTCGCCGCTATCGTTAATCCGGTTGCCTACCGGTTGGAGCTCCCTACGGTTTATAAGATTCACAACGTGTTCCACAGATCGTTATTGAAAAAGGTGGTGGGTTCTGTGGACGCTGCGGCGATGCCTCCTCCAGTCTTGGTGAATGGCAGTTTGGTGTTTGAAGTCTCCAGGGTGGTTGACTCTCGTGTGGTGCGCCGCATGTTACAGTACCTGGTGCACTGGCTTGGTTATGGGCCAGAGGAGAGGTCTTGGGTACTTGCCTCGGTTATACATGCGGACCGACTGGTCAGATTGTTTCACCGCCGCCATCCGGACAAGCCCGGTCCTATAAGTCTTGAGGGCCCTGGGGTCCCTCGTAGAAGGCGGAGTACTGTCATGTCGGACGCTGTTCAGACCAGGTCGTCCGACAGACAGCGGTAATTCCGCTTTTGTCCACTATGCGCTCATTGGCGTCGGCTAGATTTTGTCTAGCTGGTCCAGGGTTAATTTACCTGGTGATCGGTTTGGAGGCTGGGCCATGCCCACTGCCTTTAAATAGTTCTCCTGAACATTGGGCGTCGCCGATTATAGCTTCAGTCTAGAGCTTGGTTATCTCGGTCTTGTGTGGTGAGCTAGTGGTTGGAGTATCGTATCTGGTGGAGTATATTTCCCTTTGTCTTATTTACTCCTTCCTATATTTGTGTTTATTTTGCCCTAAGCATTTATAGTGTATTCCTGTTTGACTGCGGTGTGGTGTATATTTTCTGTTATCCTTGTCTGTGCTTATTGTGGGTATTGGTTTATTAACACTTAACTGGGTGGAGGGTGGTATTCTCAGCCTAGGGTTAATACAGAAGATAGGGAGAGGCTGGAGCCCTGGACATGCACACCTTCAGTGTAAACTTCAGGTAGAGGGTCAGTCAGGGTTCCCCTAGTCTGAGGGAAATCGCAGGGGCCCGGGTTATCACCTCATTCCTGCCTAGGTCTCCCGTGACACCATGCAATACTTGTCACTCTCCACAAGGAGAGACGTTACCTCTTAGATCCCAGTCAGATACCTCTCATACAGCCAAATCAGATCTCTTGCTTTGCACTGTGGAGGGGCAGACACCTCGAAACACGTGTCTGCAAATAGAGATTCTGTTTTAGCTTTCATCCTAAGTCATGTGACAAGGCTCGTTAAGGGGTCGATACTGACTTTATGGATTTCTGCTTCCAATAAATGGCACTAGAGTTCAAGTCCTCTTCCTCCCTGAAGAGACAATTAGCATACTATATTGATAAAGTATTCTCTACCATGTCTTTTATTTGCCTAACTAAAGTTTTTCTCTTAAAAGTGTACTTTTAATCTGCATTTTGTCAAGTAATAATGAGTCAGGAATAGCCCAGTAAAGTGTTATCTCCCCAGACTCAGATCCCTTATTATCGCCCCTCTGGGCGTGATTGTGAGCCCAATACCACTTATAGTAGTTCTGCAGGACATCGCCACATACATGAGATTTCCGGGTGGTCCTCTTATGACGGGGATTGTATGCAGGCTGTCAATCATGCCCAACGGGAAATAAATAAATGATCCAAGGTAGGACTAGACCTGGGGGAAGCGACACCGGGCCAGACTAGTCCTTCTTCATTAACATATTGGGGACAGTGAAGAAAATGGATCAGAAACCTCCTCATTAACCAAAAAAAGTCAAACATTACATCTAAAGCTGGGAGGAGGGGGATGCAGCTGCACTTTCTCTCCTCTCTTATACAGAGTGCTATCAGAGGGGAAAAGAAGCTGAATTCCTAAATGTATCACCAATAAGAACTTGCAAATACATTCTATTCACATCACATTTTAGCCACAAAGTCAAGATATTTGTATTTCGTAAAAAAAAAAAAACCTTTGTATATATAAAAAAAAAAAATTAAAATATGCAAATTTTTTACTGTTCTGCAAAGCAAACGTTAACACCAAGTACATTTCTGGCATACTTTTCTACCACTTTATTTTTCCTTTTTTTTCCCATTATTGAAATCTGAGTTGTTTGCATGTGTTCATTAAAATGTATATTGTACTAAGACTATGTAAATGTACGCCATCTGCTCCGGATAACAAAAAAGTTACTAAAGCATATGTGTTCTAGCAGAGCCAAGTCCCACGGTAACCCACCAGTACTCAGCAACTTCGGAAAGGGACAGATATAAACCTGTCACATCTAAAAAAAAAGAGTCACTACATAGATATTTATGGGAGTTTATATCTCAAGATAGAAGTTATTTAGAGGCTATGGAAACCTTTACACAGATTATATTAAAGTCCGTTTTCTAGCTGAGAGCTCGGCAAAAATGTTATAAATTAAAATGATGGTTCCCTCTGCTCCACTCTCCCTCCTCTTAGTGTTAGAGATCGCAGCAGGGATCGGTGGAAATTGTACACAGATCTCCATATTATTGACAGATGAGAAAGCATCAAGAGTCTCAGGGAGGGAAGAAAAATCTAGGCACATACAGAGGAAATAAGGGCAGGATAAGCGCTGTGCTGATGGATGAGCTAATACAAGAAATATTTAGATACTTGGCACCAAAATGTGCATACATTTTGGCACTCCAACAAAAATAGTGGTAACATAAGGTGCAGAGCGCCCTCAAAAGCCTAGGTGTTAAATGCTCATTATACAGATCTCTGTACTGTCCATTCATATATTTGTACAGTATAATAAGATCCCGTCTAAGCCTTCATTTTTCCAAACTGTAGAACCACAAATTTGATAACCTGTCTGTCATGCTGATGCAATGCAGGTAGGTGCAAGCTGCACTAGATGGCTATAGAGTGGAAGGAGTGCTGTACCTAGACAAAGCAGGCCTGTCATGCAGCAGCGAGGCTACCACTAGAAGGCAGCAGGATAGTCAAACAAGCCGGGTAAATATAGTCAGTAGCGCAGTACCAAAGGAATAGACAAAACACAGAGCCAGAGACAAGCCAAGAGGTCAGTAACAGTCAGGAGCAGATAAGCCAAAGACAGAAGCAGGTCAGGATACCAGCCAAGTCAAAACCAGGGAGTAAACACGTAAAAGGGAAAACACTGAGTCAAGACAGGGATTGGGGAAAACAGAGACATGGGTTCAGGCAGCTCATGCAGCAGGATAAATCAGGATATACCAGAGTCAGCTACACATGCCGTAGGCAGAACTATAACTGACACCGTCTGCAGGATGCAACAGAGATAAAAAGCAAAACCTGAAACCAGACTGAGGCTGAGAAAAGTTAACCCCTGACATGATCAGACCGGGAGAAGGGAAGACAGGACTCAAAACCCGGTCTGGATCATGACACTGGCTTGTTCCTGCATTCACCTATTCTCTTAATTACCTTGGCTGCTTTTTCTCTGCACCCACTCTAGTACAACAATGTCCTTCTTATACACCAGAGACCAAAATTGTACCCAGTATTATAAGTGTGGTCGCACTAGTGACTTATATAGAGGCAAAACTAAGTTCTCATCATGAGCATCTATGTCTCTTTTAATGCATCCCATTATTTCATTTTCCTTAGCAGCTGCCTGACACTAAGCAATAAAGATGAGTTTGCTGTCCACCCATACACCTCTATATTCAGCTGATAACACAGGATCCACCAATCACAATAGGTGATATCACAGCTGACCCTGCTTCCCCTCTTGTACAATGACCTTTGCACATGCTCATTAGAAACTTCAATACAAAGAATAGAGCCAAAGTCTGACCATTGGGGTTAATGTACATGTGTTGTTTCCTGAAACAACAGGAAGTTAGAGTCCAAAAAAATCCCCAGTGGCCAATGTGAGAATTGCTAAATTTCTATATATTTTTTTGTAATACAGATTGTGATATGAAAAAAATAAAACATTGCCAATAATTAAAAAAATATACATTTAACACAAAAAACTTGAGTTAAGCAATAAGTCATTCTCTGATGACAGATCCCCTTTACATCTTTCCCTGGGTGACAAAGAAAAAAAAATGTCAGCACAATTGCTATTCATGGAAATACTGGTAATCTAATCTGTATGTGTACTCTGCATGCTGGAAAGTAAATACTGGGAAATTGTTCTGACCGGCATTAGAAAATGAGAAAGCATTAAAGTGTAAATATGGGGAATAGAAGGAGAGATGTGACTTATGTCTGTGCACAGCTTGTGCTCCCCGGGCTGTTGGTGCACATCTTCACCATTGCCAATGCACCAGGTGTTAAACAGACCCTGCTCCTTTATGATTCACATCACAATCCAATATCACATCTGCTCTGCTGGATAAATATAAATGCACAACGACGCTGGGAAGAAAAATCACATCTTCATCCTAATCTGTTCATGTAACGAACAGAATCAGCCGAGAATCCAAAACAGAAATCATCACTGCTCAGTGCAATGTTCCAGAGGTATACTCATCTTAGCCCAGGAAATGCCATAAATGTCCAATAAATAAGGACAACACCCCCAGAACGGGAGTCCTGTGTGTAACTGTAGAACAACTTTCTGCAGCAGGAGCCTCTCCCCTTTATCCTATGTATAAGAGGACAAAGAATTGATATGTTTTGCCACCTTGCCCAAATCTGCAGTCAGGTGTTATATAAATCGGGCAGTCAACTGGCCCTCCTGCTGACATTGGTGGGGTTCGCTGTGGCTCATCTTATGAGTTGGTCATCTCCATTTTCCATCTTAGACAACTGTGTCCAGATGTGTGGTAAAAACATTTGTGCAACTTCTCTGGGACTTGCTGTTCGGAGTTTATTTTAGAACCCTGATTTTGCTGGAAATAAACTCAGCCAAGTTCCAAATAAGTCGCATGTTGGGTGTGACTGCCATTGAAGATTATGGCAAATATGCCGCTTGCGACTTCGTTGAAGCCTATGACAAATGAGCCGTGTGCGCCTTCATTGAAGCCTACAGCAAATGAGAAGCTTGCAACTGTATTGAAGCATATGACAAATGAGCTATGTGTGCCTTTATTGAAGCCTACGGCAAATGAGAAGCTTGCGACTGTACTGAAGCCTATGGCAAATGAGCCATGTGCACCTTCATTGAAGCCTATGGCAAATGAGCCGCTTTCGACTGCATTGAAGCTTATGGCAAATGGACCATGTGAAACTTGCAACCATCGACAAAACAGTCAACAGATTTGGAGACATTTGCGACTGTGTTGCTGTTGCAGGACATAAAACCGCAGGAAATCATTACAGTCAATGTTTCAATGTGTTGCTGAGATGTCACTGTTTAGCCTAAGCCTAAAAATTAGAACAACTGTTAACTCAATCCATTATATGATATATTTTTATTGGGTCAGAGCTCCAGTTTTCTGTTTTCTGACAGCATATAAAGGTCTTGGTTCGTTTCCAAAAGCAAATTAATTCAACTTATTAACTTTATTTCTGAAAACTTTATGAATGGCCTGATTTTGGTCCCTTCTGGTAGAATTTCTGCAGCTGATGATGTGATGGCACAAACAGAGAGCTTACTACTCAGCCTTGTGTTGCTCACATGCTTAAAGGGGGTTAAATGACTCGATTAGTTCATTAAAGGGGTCAAGACTGTAAATTATCCCCCATTCTTTATCGGTCGTCTCACAGCCAATGAATGAAGCGGAGATGTGCATACTCAACCAACAGATTCACCCTCCATACACATCACCAACCAGCACACAGGTTCAGGGAAAAAGCTGCTTCGGACTGTCACAGATAAGGTGTTCCACTTCCAGGACCACAGGAGGGGACTGAAATCAGTCCATTCTTAAAGTTTTCAGCAATACATTTTTTTTCACCCAATTAAAAATAAAGAAATAAAATAAATATTGAAATAGAAGAATAACTAAAAACATAATTTGGTTGTAAAAGTTAAAAAAGTACAATAAATACCATAAAGTAAAAGTTAAAATAATGAAAAGTCAGAACTGACGTTACCGCAATTGGTCATTGCACGTCTCACCCAAAAAATAAAAAGCAATTAAAATGTTGTATGTATGCCAAAATAGTAGCAGAAAAAACGCCACACTAGAAACAGTCCCCTCACACGTCTCCAGTACTGGAAAAATAAAAAAAATGTACAGGTCTTTATTTTTTAATAACATTCCGAATTTTTATATTTATCATCATTAGGCATTTAGGACAACATTGGATCATTCAGAGATCCACAATGAACTTCTGGAGGGAGTTTGCTGCACTGAAAGTAAAGGGGCCGAATAATATTGCACGCCCCACTTTTCATTTTTTTCAATTTCCACAAAAATTTAAAATAAGTGATAAATTTCGTTCAGCTTCACAATTGTGTTCCACTTGTTGTTGATTCTTCACCAAAAATTTACATTTGGTATCTTTATGTTTGAAGCATGATATGTGGGAAAAGGCTGAAAAGTTCCAGGGGGCCGAATACTTTCGCAAGGCATTGTATATAGGAGGTAATCTTTTATTGTTTCAGTCTGTGAAACCGCTTTTCTCTTCTCTACTAATAAAGGACAGAAGTATCCCCCCCCAAAAAAAAAAAACGATTGATTGGATTCTCTTTTTTTATTGGGGGTAGAAGACTCCAGTTTTGCCAATCTGCTTTTATGTTGCAAGATTTGTTGAACAGTTAGAAATTACATTTTAGGGTAACTATCTCCATTAGGTGGCACTAGAGAGACCCTAGAGAGCTAATTTGCATACTCCCTTTCCCAGGGAGCATTGCCTGGCCGATAAGTGTCCCTATTATATTTTGTCCATTACAGGGGTTGTCCAGTGAAATTAAGTTACCATCTATTTGCTGTGAACCGCACTGATTGCCAGAATGGGAAATTTTATTCTTGTTACAAAATGGCGCAGCATATCGAACGCCCAATCACCGCTCCGCTCATTCTTTATGGAGCTACCTAGACCAGCACCATAGTGAGTAAATGGAGCGGTGGTTGAGGAGGCAAATTCCCCTTTCTCCTGATGGGTGCAGTGCACAGCGTTTGGACCCCCACGATCACCTATGCTGAGAATAGGCGCTATCTTGCTTTCACCAGACAACCCCTCTAACGATGACGACACTGTTTCTTCAGCCATAGATGAGACACGACCAGTGCAGCCAAATCAACAACTGCTAGTTGTCGAGGATAGTTTTAACCTTCATGACGGGCAATTTTTCCCTTTTGCACTTTTGTTTTTTTGCATTTTGGGGAGAAGATGCAGTGACTTAATTTGGGGATAATTCATTTTATATTTTCATAGACCGTCCTTTTTAAGGATGTGGCGATACCAATAACACTTATATTTTTTTTGGAAATAATCCCTTATTTTTAGACTAGGGAATGTGGATGTCAAAGATCACAGCCGGTGTGGAGGTTGCACAGATCCACCCTCTAGTAACGTTTTGTCACAAACAACTCTCTGCTGCCCCCTATCGTCAGGACAATTACGTAATTGACCAACGATTAACGAAGGAGGAGTTGTTTTCGCAACTAGACCAATTATTAGGGAGCTCACAGTGAGCTTATTGCATATATACAACTGATTCCAACATATACTTTGATACGGCACCGCAGGTTGGGGCACACACATAAGCAAGCCAGTCATTGAAATAGCACCTTTCACCAGACTTTTTTTTTTATTCAAATGTAGTCTTTTGTCCAGCTGCCACTGTCCCACTGATTCTGGAACAGTTTTTCTTTTTCTTCTGTGACCCTCTGTTCCAAAGTTATGCCCCCTGGTAATAATGGTGCAAACGCTAACTTCGATCAACTGGGCGTGTACCACAGAACTTCTATGTGGGCATTGGCCAATCAAAACATGTCCACGCCCACAGATGTGTTCTTTGGTACACGCCCAGTGGATTGAAGGGAAAATTTTCATCATTATTATCAGGGTCATAACTTTGGAACAGAGAGGCCTAGACACAAAAAGAAAACTGTTCCAGAATCAGTGGAGCAGCACCTATTGGAGGAGGTACTCAGGTTAAATTAAAAAAATCCAATGAAAGATCTCCTTTAAATGGCACTGTCAGTGATTGACAATGGCATCAGAATGGTTAAACGGCAGCAAATGGAGCTGGCTCTGTGCACTGTATAACACAGCCAGCACCCATCAAGTGTGGAACTGGCTCATCTCCTGAGCCTATTCTATACACCCGCGCCCATAGTGTCACGTACTATTATGTTGCACGACAGAAAGGGGTTAAATAGACTATTTGTAAAGTTGCTTTGTTTTTGTCTGGGGCAGATGATTTTGCTGACTGTCTTTCAAATGCCGATTCCCACTCCGTCCAACTCCATTAAGCACTAGACATCCATTGTCTTATATTAGAGTCATGGAGGGCGCTTTAAATAATTCAGAATGTTAGTTTGCCATAAAACAAAACCTGAAAAGGCTAATAATGTTCACCCGGAGATTGATGTGTTTTTCCTCAGATTTCCAATGCTCTGAATCACTTATAACGAGCAGGATGACTGTACTAAGATCACAAAGGAGGAATGGATCACAGATTACTATTCTTGATGTAAAGTGTTACCACACCTGCACATTACAGTAATGTACACAGGACCGATGCAACGTCAGGACTGACCTTTCATCGCGTTATTGATGCCGTGATTCTGTCCTATTGAGATGGGAAAGCAAAGTGAACATCAATGTCAAGACAGATGGCGGCACAATGGGGGGCAATACCTCATCCAAAAAGCAATGCACAACGGAAAATGCCGGAACCCTCCATACTGGGGCATCACGGGCATTAGGGTATTCCATCAACAGGCTGAGTACATTATTCATATCCATAATAACAGGGTCTGTACCACAGGACTGGCGTATAGCAAATGTGGTGCCAATATTCAAAAAAGGGGCAAAAACTGAACTCGGTAATTATAGGCCAGTAAGCTTAACCTCTACTGTGGGTAAAATCCTGGAGGGCATTCTAAGGGATGCTATGCTGGAGTATCTGAAGAGGAATAACCTCATGACCCAGTATCAGCACGGGTTTACTAGGGACCGATCATGTCAGACTAATTTGATCAGCTTCTATGAAGAGGTAAGTTCCGGACTGGACCAAGGGAACCCAGTGGACGTAGTATATATGGACTTTTCCAAAGCTTTTGATACGGTGCCACACAAAAGGTTGTTACATAAAATGAGAGTAATGGGGATAGGGGAAAATATGTGTAAGTGGGTTGAGAGCTGGCTCAGGGATAGGAAACAAAGGGTGGTTATTAATGGAGCACACTCGGACTGGGTCACGGTTAGCAGTGGGGTACCACAGGGGTCAGTATTGGGCCCTCTTCTTTTTAACATATTTATTAATGACCTTGTAGGGGGCATTCAGAGTAGAATTTCAATATTTGCAGATGACACTAAACTCTGCAGGGTAATCAATACAGGAGAGGACAATTTTATATTACAGGATGATTTATGTAAACTAGAAGCTTGGGCTGATAAATGGCAAATGAGCTTTAATGGGGATAAATGTAAGGTCATGCACTTGGGTAGAAGTAATAAGATGTATAACTATGTGCTTAATTCTAAAACTCTGGGCAAAACCGTCAATGAAAAAGACCTGGGTGTATGGGTGGATGACAAACTCATATTCAGTGGCCAGTGTCAGGCAGCTGCTACAAAGGCAAATAAAATAATGGGATGTATTAAAAGAGGCATAGATGCTCATGAGGAGAACATAATTTTACCTCTATACAAGTCACTAGTTCGACCACACTTAGAATACTGTGCACAGTTCTGGTCTCCGGTGTATAAGAAAGACATAGCTGAACTGGAGCGGGTGCAGAGAAGAGCGACCAAGGTTATTAGAGGACTGGGGGGTCTGCCATACCAAGATAGGTTATTACACTTGGGGCTATTTAGTTTGGAAAAACGAAGACTAAGGGGTGATCTTATTTTAATGTATAAATATATGAGGGGACAGTACAAAGACCTTTCTGATGATCTTTTTAATCATAGACCTGAGACAGGGACAAGGGGGCATCCTCTACGTCTGGAGGAAAGAAGGTTTAAGCATAATAACAGACGCGGATTCTTTACTGTAAGAGCAGTGAGACTATGGAACTCTCTGCCGTATGATGTTGTAATGAGTGACTCATTGCTTCAATTTAAGAGGGGACTGGATACCTTTCTGGAAAAGTATAATATTACAGGGTATATATATTAGATTCCTTGATAAGGCGTTGATCCAGGGAACTAGTCTGATTGCCGTATGTGGAGTCGGGAAGGAATTTTTTTCCCAATGGTGGAGTTACTCTTTGCCACATGGGGTTTTTTTGCCTTCCCCTGGATCAACATGTTAGGGCATGTTAGGTTAGGCTATGGGTTGAACTAGATGGACTTACAGTCTTCCTTCAACCTTAATAACTATGTAACTATGTAATATCGGTGATAAGATGGAGTGCCTTATTTAAAACCATGATTACACCTTCATGGCATGCAAAATTTCATGGCATGCAAGAATTTTTATCAAAAATTGTCAGGGAATAAAGGTCAGTCTCAAAGACATGGGTTCAATGGATATGAAGAGAAAATAATGAAGTTGTGTTAATATATACTAAGATGTAAGAGGGACTCCAAAAACTGCTTACTGGGAACAATCCACAAGACTACTGTGTACCAGGAACTCCCCACAAGACTACTGTGTACCAGGAACTACCCACTAGATTCTTCATATACCAGTAACACTGCACAAGACAACGGGATCCGCCATATACTAGAAACACCCCATAAGACCTACCGCATACCAGGAACACCCCACAAGACCTGCCATATACCAGGAACACCCCACAAGACCTGCCGTATACCGGGAACACCCCACAAGACCTGCCGTATACCGGGAACACCCCACAAGACCTGCTGCATACCTGGAACACCACACAAGACCTACCGTATACTAGGAATGCCCCACAAGGCACGTCGTGTACCAAGAACACCCCACAAGACCTGCCATATACAATGAACAGCCCACAAGACCTGCCATATACTAGAAACACTACGCAAGACCCGTTGTATACCGGGAACATCCCACAAGACCCGCCATATACCGGGAACACCCCACAAGACCTGCCATATACCAGAAACACCCCACAAGACCTGCCATATACTGGGAACAGCCCACAAGACCTGCCATATACTAGAAACACCACACAAGACACGTTTTATCCCTGAAGACCCCACAAGACCAGCTATATACATGGAACACCCCAAAAGACCTGCCATACACTAGAAACACCTTGCAAGACCAACTATATACTAGGAACACCCCACAAGACACGCCGTATACCGGGAACAGTCCACAAGGCATGTCGTATACTGGGAACACCCCACAAGACCTGCCACATACGGGGAACAGCCCACAAGGCCAACCGTATACCTGGAAAACCCTACAAGACTCGCTGTATACCGGGAATGCACCACAAAACCTGCCATATACCGTAAACACATAACAAGACCTGCCATAAACTTGGAACACTACACAAGACCTGCCATATACCGTAAACACATAACAGGACCTGCCATAAACTTGGAATACCCCACAAGACCTGCTGTATACCAGGGACATCCCACAAGACACACCATATACAGGGAACACCCAACAAGATCCGCAGTACATCGGAAATACCCCACAAGACCTGCCATATACTGTTAATGCCTCACAAAACCCACCGTATATTAGGAACACCACAAAAAACCTGTTGAATAATATAAGAAACACTCCATAAGACCTGACAACTACTGGGAACACCCTACAAGACCCACAGTATACTAGGAACACCCCACAAGACCTGAAGTATGCTGTGAACACCACATAAGACCTGCTGCATACACGGAACATCCCACAAAGCCTGCTATATTTCAGGAAGACCATACAGACCCACCATCTACTTGGAAACAAGCCATAAGACCCACCGTATTCTGAGAACACTCCATAAGGCCCGCTCTATACTGGGAATATTGTTATGATCTGGTGGCCTAGGAGCAGCATGAGACGTACTCTGGAGAAGGTGGTACCTGTACTGACCGCAGACCCTGAACTTAACACCGCAACTAGAAGTAGCCGTGGAATGTACCTATCACTCCCTAAACATCTCGACACAGCCGGAGGACTAATTACCCCTAGAGATAGAAAAGGGAAAACTATCTTGCCTCAGAGAAAATCCCCAAAGGATAGACAGCCCCCCACAAATATTGACTGTGAGAAGAGAGGGAAATAACATACGCAGACTGAAATCAGAATTTAGCAAAGGAGGCCACTTCTAGCTAAATAGAAAGGATAGGACAGAGTACTATGCGGTCAGTATTAAAACACTAGAAAATATCCACCACAGAAAATACAAAATCTCCACATCTAACTAAAGACATGGAGGGTATATCTGCATCTCCAGAGATACCAGCTTGGCTGAACAAATCCTTATACAGACCAAGCTGGACAAGACAAAACATGGAAAATAACTTGAACGATCAGGCCCACAGCATGTGGACTGCAAAAAACAAAGCCAGAACTTATCTTTGTTGAAATGAACAGCAAGCAAGAGAGACCAGGCACGGAAGTGAATCCTCCAGGAAACAATGGACAACTGGCACTAACTAAAGGGTCAAGCAAGACTAAATAGCCCAGTCAGAATTGTAATAAGTGGACACACCTGATGAATGCTGCGATCCAAAGACAGCAGCGCTACCACTTATAACCACCGGAGGGAGCACAAGAGCAGAATTCACAACAGAATACCACACAAGACCTGCTGTTTACTGGGAAAATCCCACAAGACCTGTTGTATGACTGGAGCACCCCACAAGACCCATTGTATACTGGGAACACTCCATAAGACCCATCATATACTGGGAACACTCAAAAAGACCCATTGCATACTGGGAACTCCCCAAAAGACCCATCGTATATTGGTAACACTCCACAAGACACATCATATACTAGGAACAATCCACAAGACCCGTTGTATACTGGGTACACTCCACAAGATCCATAGTATACTGGGAATACTCCACAATACTCGTATACTGGGAACACTCCAAAAGACCCATCGTATACTGGTAACACTCCACAAGACCCACCATATACTGGGAACACTCCACAACACCCGTCGCAAACTAGGAACACTCCATAAAACCCGTTGTATACTGGTAACACTCCACAAGACCCACCATATACAAGTAACACTCCTCAAGACCCACCTTATACTGGGAACACTCCACAAGACCCGTTGCATACTGGGAACACTCCACAAGACCATCTGTATATCAAGACCACTCCACAAGACCTGCCATATACTGGGATCATCACATAACACTCGTAGAGTCCTGTAATTTCAGAAATGCACTTAATCAGACATTTCACCACTAGAATTCAGCACTTGTCACACTTGCTTAGATCCTTACATTTATCCATTTTTCACGCTTCCAAAATGGCAGTACTGACTGATCAACTGCTGCCTAATGGATCCCAACCCCAAACAGGCGCTTCCGTCACCACGTAATCAGTGCTATTCTCTTCATCTGTCAGCGGTTTTATTGTTATGGCTGATCAGTGTATAATAATTTAATGTATAAATCCTTGTTTTCCCAGTAAAGACGATGCACCTTTGGGGCTTTTTTCATATTCTATTAAGTTTAGAAATTTCCATAATTTTGCAGGAGCTGCTGCTGAAATCAGAAATCTAGAAATACGTTAAGTCGTCTGTCACCCAGCAGCCGTACAGTAAAATGTGGGTATCAGTGGGCGCTCACATCTGCGGCCCCCATCATATGTGCTACATGCTCATGCACCAGTCTTGCCACATCAGGAGAAAGCATGGACAAAAATGAAGAATATTGTGTGGATTCATCATCCTTTGTAACAGGAACATATATGAAGACGACCGTCACTGTTTCTCTGCTGCCATTGACCTAAATATGAATGTATGTGCACGTAGTACATGGCATTACAATGTTCCAGGGGTGGGAGTGAGCTGAGCGCTGTATAAAAGCAGCCGTCACCATAACAATTCCGCAATAATAATAATAATAATAGGAGTACACGATGATCTTCAGCAGACTCATCCCGCATCATTGCTGAAAAAAACTACTGGAAGGACTGAGATATCATATACGCTTCACATTTCATGTATAGAGATCGCAGTCTTCACCTGCTGGAGAGACGTTTTGTAAGAAAAAGCTATTTTATATTATATTGGTGCATATACAAAAAGAAAACCTGATTTTATGAAGATTAGTGTCTGAATTAATCAGCCAGTAAAAAAAATACTGCTATAAACCATTTTGGTTAAAAGAAGATTAAATAAATCACTGAGGGATCAGATTACAGCTGTCAGATGAAGCATATGAAAGTGGAAGAAGAAGGTGGAGCAGAATAAAAAAAAAAGAGAAGCACAGACAAAAAATATGGCTACCCTCTATTAATTATTAAATTACTAAAGCTGGATTCACAGCTATACTTCTCAGTACTGCTATACTGTGTCTTCAATGCTGCTGCTTTTTAGTAAGTGTTTTCTTTCAGCCCAAAGCTGGTTTCACACCTACGTTGCTCAGTACTGTTGTTTAATATTCTACATGATGCTGCTTCCTTTTAGAATGTGTTTTATCTCAGCCAAGAGCTGGATTCACACCTACATTGCTCTGTACTCTTGATTAATGTTCTCCATGATGCTGCTTCATTTTAGAATGTGTTTTATCTCAGCCCAGAGCTGAGTTCACACCTACATTGCTCAGTCAGTTTATTCTGATGGAATATATGCTGAACTGGATGGACAAATGTCCTTTTTCGGCTTTGCTAACTATGTTACTATGTTACTGTTGTTTAATATTCTCCATGATACTGCTTCCTTTTAGAATGTGTGTTATCTCAGCCCAGAGCTGGATTCACACCTATATTGATCAGCACTGTTTAATATTCTCAATGATGCTGCTTCCTTTTAGAATGTGTTTTATCTCAGCCAAGAGCTGGTTTCACACCTTCATTGCTCAGTACTGTTGTTTAATCTTCTCCATGATGCTTTTTCCTTTTAGAATGTTTTATCTCAGCCCAAAGCTGGATTCACACCTATGCTGCTCAGTACTCTGGTTTAATATCCTCCATGCTACTACTGCTTATGAACATGTGTTACATAGAGATAGGAGAGCAGAAAGTCGTCCTTTTTGTGTGCACTGTATGTGGGAGACATCATAGCAGGTAGTGTCCACCCACTAACTAAGAGACCACTGAAAATTAGAGGTAGGGCCTGCAGAAGGTTCAAACTGATGAAAAATGCATGATATATGTAATTCAATGGCTAGAAAGAGAATTATTAATCACATACCCAGAAGGCAGCTTGGAGTACCACTGTGCAGTGAAAGATACTGAATCAGCTCCGTGGCCCCTTCTTTCTCTAGGTTGGTGAAGATCTCAGAGGTCTAAAAGTGATGGCACAGCCTGACAGTATCACATCATGTTATCACATGGCAATCTCTTAGGAGAGTCAATAAGGCAGATTTACTGTTGTCAATGTGATGGAAAATGGGCCAAAATTTAGTTTTAGACCTATTTATTATGCATTTTAAAAACTGTTAAAAAAAGTTGCAAAATTTTAGCACAGCTTCGAGTGGTGCTAAAATTTTGTGACTTCCCAAATTTTTTTCCGAAACAATTCTGGCATAAAATCTTTGATGAATACGGTCCCTAAGAGTTTCTGCAACATTCGACAAAAGTGTCATAATGGCTTGAGACGCAGTTTGACCAACTGTGATAAATTTTGTCGCATCTTATGTTAAATATCGCATAAAATTACAGTAGTAAATCGCTTCTCGCCACTTACATTCCCAGGAGTGCGGAAAATGAAGTGAACACGGCACTGATTTAGCATTGTGTGCCTTATAAAATGAGCAGAAAGAGCGAGGCGTGCACTACAGGGACAATTTCTCATTCAAATGAATGGAAAGCTTGACGCGAGAAGATGGGAGACATTTTTTATGTGGATTTTGGTGTAGAAAACTCAGTGTGAACATATCCTAAACCCAGCTTTATACATTCTGCAGTGCATGGAGGAGAGTGTAATGTCTTCCTGAGCTTTCCATCCCTATTATTACCGCTCATTAGTAATTTACGGATTCCTCCTGTGTGCTGCAGGTGCCGTGAGAGCCTATTGTACTGGTGTTGGTGTGTGGGATGCGGGTCACGTAGATATGACCTGAAGTGTAAAAACACCATTACTGCATATCTTCGAAAAAATCTGGTGCCAAGCTATGAGAATTCTGTAAAGCAGCTTCTCTGTTAATTTAAAACTTTTCTGAGACAATTTGATAAGTTCAACATGACCGAATAAGAAGTGGACAGGAGATGTGATGATGCAGCAACCGAACAATGGGGGCACGAGGCCAAAATTAATTAAATATGTCAGTAGAGATGATCAAAAAATTTGGTCAAACAGCCATGTTGGTAGTCAGTCATCTGTAGACCTGAGAATAGTGAGGAGCGAACATGCTGGGATAAGGCGTTTTCCGATCATGCCCAGGTTCTAACCAAGTGTCTTTGGCGTGTTCAAAAAATATGTTCGAGTCCCCGCGGCTGCATGTCTCGCGGCTGTTACACATGCTTGGATTTCCTGTTTGTTAGCAATCCCCTCGTGTTGCGGGTGTCAAAGACATGCGGCCTCTGGGACTCCAACATAGTATTTGAGCCCACTGAAGACACTTGGTTAGCACACAAGAATGCTCGGGAAACGCCTTATCCCAGCACATTTGCTCATCACTACTTGAGAACTTCGCTATAAAAACGCTATAAAACCGCGAAAAAAACGCTACCATTAAGCATCCTATGTAATAGAATGCATTCCGCATTTTTTGTGCACATGCTGCATTTTTTTCCTGAGCGGAATCGCATTCCAGAAAAAAACGCAGCATGTTCATTAAAATTGCGGAATCGCGGCGATTCTGCACCCATAGGAGTGCATTGATCTGCTTACTTCCCGCACGGGTCTGTGCACACCATGCGGGAAGTAAGCAGATCATGTGCGGTTGGTACCCAGGGTGGAGGAGAGGAGACTCTCCTCCACGGACTGGGCACCATATAATTGGTAAAAAATAAAAGAATTAAAATAAAAAATAGCGATATACTCACCTTCGATGTCCCCCGCAGTCTTCCGGCCTCTCCGCTGCACGCTGCCGCTTCGGTTCCTATAGCTGCTGGGCGGTGAAGGAGACCAATCACAAACCGTGACGTCATCACAGGCCCTTCACCGCACAACAGCTATAGGAACGGACGCCGCTGAGGTCTGCAGGTGAGTATAACCATTTTTTTAATTATTTTTAAACATTCTATCACTATGTTTGACAAGTGTGACCAACCTGTCAATCAGTTTTCCAAGCGATGCTACAGATCGCTTGGAAAACTCTAGCATTCTGCAAGCTAATTATGCTTGCAAAACGCTAGTTTTCGGCGGGTATATGCATGCCTAATTCTGCATGCGATATACCCGCGGCAGGAGGTGCAGAATTGCCGCGGAAATTTCCACGGCAATTCTGCAACATGTGAACATACAGTACCCTAATAATCAGAAGATAAATCACTTAAGGGTGCGGTTTAACAACTTTTTTTGTTTTAATAATCAAAAGAGACGCGAGGACGTGTACATGACATTGGTTGGCGGCTATGGAGTACTGTTGTGTCCGGTGAATCTTTCTCATCACCTCTATTTTTAAGTATTATAAGAAGTTTTATACAGCATTTTTTGTGTTTATTTTGTTTGGCTAGAAACCCCCTTAGGTGTAAATTTGGGGTCCTATCTACCTTTTATGTCTATGCTATTTATTGCTCATGTAAGTCCACTTGTAAAATAATACGAAAGGCTCCATTTACACAGGCCGATAACTAGCCATAAGAAAGCTCCCAACAATCGGCTGTGTAAATAGGCAGCCAGTCAGACAATGAAAGAGCAACGGCTGATTGGATCGGTCATGTGGGCGATTTAGGGTACAACAAATGGTACACCTGGGCGGTTTGCAGTCACAACTCTACCCACTGTGATACCCAGCGGATGCATGCTTTTTCTTCAGAATTGTGCAACATTGTGTAGTGTGAATGAAAAAAAATTGATATTGAGTCCATATTGAATTCATTCAGACCATTACAGAGCAGCAGTACTGGTCATTAGTGTTGAGCATTCCGATACTGCAAGTATCGGGTATCGGCCGATACTTGCTGTATCGGAATTCCGATACCGAGATCCGATATTTTTGTGATATCGGGTATCGGTATCGAAACAACATTAATGTAAAAATGTGTAAAAGAGAGAATTAAAATAAAAAATATTGCTATACTCACCTCTCCGACGCAGCCTGCACCTTACCGAGGGAAGCGGCAGCGTTCTTTGTTTAAAATTCACGCTTTTCTTTCCTTTACGTGAGTCCCGGCTTGTGATTGGTTGCGTGCCGCCCATGTGACCGGGACGCAACCAATCACAGCAAGCCGTGACGTAATTTCAGGTCCTTCAGGATTTTAAAATTACGTTCCGGCGTTGTGATTGGTTGCGTCGCAGTCACATGGGCGACGCAACCAATCACAGCAAGCCGTGACGTAATTTCAGGTCCTTAAGGATTTTAAAATTACGTCCCGGCTTTGTGATTGGTTGCGTCGCAGTCACATGGGAGACGCAACCAATCACAAGCCGTGACGTCACGGGAGGCTGGACATGCGCGCTTTTTAAAATGGGCGCGTGTCCAGCCTCCCGTGACGGCCCGGCTTGTGATTGGTTGCGCCGCGATCAACCAATCACAAGCCGGGAGGCTGGACACGCGCCCATTTTAAAATTTTAAAATTTTAAAATGCGCGCGTGTCCAGCCTCCCGGCTTGTGATTGGTTGACCGCAGCGCAACCAATCACAAGCCGGGACGTCACGGGAGGCTGGACACGCGCCCATTTTAAAAAGCGCGCGTGTCCAGCCTCCCGTGACGTCACGGCTTGTGATTGGTTAATGGCGGCCATGTTGCCGGGACGCGGACCAATCACAGCAAGCCGTGACGTAATTTCGTCACGGCTTGCTGTGATTGGTCCGCGTCCCGGCAACATGGCGCCGTGACCAATCATAAGCCGGGACGTCACTGGAGGCTGGACACGCGCGCTTTTTAAAATGGGCGCGTGTCCAGCCTCCCGTGACGTCCCGGCTTGTGATTGGTCAATGGCGGCCATGTTGCCGGGACGCGGACCAATCACAGCAAGCCGTGACGTAATTTTGTCACGGCTTGCTGTGATTGGTCCGCGTCCCGGCAACATGGCCGCCCTGACCAATCACAAGCCGGGACTTCACGTAACCAAGTAAAAGCGCGAATTTTAAACAAACAACGCTGCCGGTTCCCTCGCTGAGGTCCAGGCTGCGTCGGAGGGTGAGTATAGCGATATTTTTTATTTTAATTCTTTCTTTTACACATTTATATGGATCCCAGGGCCTGAAGGAGAGTTTCCTCTCCTTCAGACCCTGGGAACCATCAGGAATACCGTCCGATACTTGAGTCCCATTGACTTGTATTGGTATCGGGTATCGGTATCGGATTGGATCCGATACTTTGCCGGTATCGGCCGATACTTTCCGATACCGATACTTTCAAGTATCGGACGGTATCGCTCAACACTACTGGTCATACATTTACAGACAATGCTCACAGTGACACAATCTTGAGAACTGTTTACTCATTGTCTGAAAGCCTTTACCTCACAAATAGTTCTATGTTTCTCTATGTGTGCTGTTTGCTTTTGTAAAACGTGTAGGTTTATTTAACCTCTGTCTGTGGTGGTTTTATCTAGCCCATGTGGGCTTTTCTATTCAGGGTTTATGGCCCATCGTCTGATGTTTGACTGGTATCTCTGTTTCAACTTATCTTGAAAGCTGGCCACTGGAGGGGTAGGGTGAAACTAGAGTTAATGCATATTGTAAATCACTATATAAGGCCAGAGAAACATGACTGAGATAGAAGCAGAAACTTGGGTACCTGTACATGTACAGTGTGCTGATACCTGCATAAGTGGGGACGCCTGTGCAGAGTTATGAATTTCCCAGGGGTTCTCTGTCTTGGTGTTGCTTCTCTGATATTCCAGATGGATGATGTTTAAAAGCCTCTTGGTGATGATGTGAGTATATGTAGTTAATCTTTATATATACTTAATGATTATATGTATTTATTCTTTATATGCACTTAACCTTTGCATGTTAAAATATACAAAAGTGTACGCAATCACACTATTCTTTTAATTTCGTACTTTGAAATAAAGTTGCGTTATATCACAAGTAGTAGCCTTCTTTAAAGCTGTATCCGAACCTTAGTGTTAAAAACTTGGCAATACACATTGGTTGCCAAGGGGTGGTGGAATTTAACTGTGATCCTGTTGAACTGTCTGGCCATACCCTAAATTTTCATTGTCAGCAGCACGCCACCTCATGTAAAGGAGATGTGCTGCCAACAACATGCAAACCGCATGGGAACAGATCGATCCTACTGACTTTAGTCAGTTTTGATAGCAAATGTAAATGGGACTATCAAGAGTGCTGATTTCACACGCCAGTCTTAATGAAAGTCTTGCTAGAGTACAATGTGCCGAATTCATTAACAGGCGCAAACCACATAATGAATTTGGCGCATCTTCCCAATGGCGTGCGTCTTGCCGAAATGTAACTTTAGTAGCATTTCTGGAGTAAAAACCCCAGCACTTTTGCTGAATTTGATAGCTGGACATGGCCATGCTGCATCTTGCTCTGGCTCCTACCCAGCTCAACCCTAAAAAGTCACAAAAAGAAAATGCAAAAAAAACAACATTTTTTTTACATCATTTCACAATAGTTTTCCAGCGTAAAAGCTTTGATCAATCGCCCCCCTGCTCTTCAATAAGTTCAGTCATCTTTTAACCATTTTAGGTCTCCAAAAACTGCAAAAAGATTAAAAGGAGTGACATTTTATGGTCAGAAGAAGCTCTAAAGTGAAGGGGGAAAGCTCAAAAGGCACCCGGATATCTTTTTGAGAAGTTTTCCAACATCTTTGTTTCAAAATCTGCTAGTGACTTAGAAAAATGGGTGGAAAACCAATGCCTCAATAAATAAGGGAAAACACTAAAAAAAAAAAACACTCAGGCCCAGAAAAAATACAAAAGATGATTCAGAAAAACCAAAAATCTGTGTTTCCTAAAGTGTCTTCCTCTTCAAAAACTCTCTCAGCTGCCTCGGAAAGATGTCATGTGTCCATATCCTAAGGCCTAATTCAGATGGCCATTTTTCAATTTTTCATGCATGATTGCTATCTATCTTTTTCACAGATAGCACTCTTACCTGTGATAGTCTATGGGGCCATTCACATGTCTGTGATTTTTCGAGAACCAAGCAAAAAAATCGCAGAGAGATGTCTGATTTTGATCGAAGAGTTGAATCAAAATAATCAATCCAAGTCTATGAATTTGTGAAAAAAATCAGACTGCACTTCTCATACGACTGCGGTCCGATTTTCAAAGACTGTCAGAAAGGAGAAGGAGGTGACATTTTTTTTCAATTATGAGAAAAACACACCTATAGTTCACATGGTTATGTTTTCTCCCATTTGTTTTTTTTTCCACATGTGAAAAGAATGAACTTGTCAATTCTTTAATCATCTCTGCTTGAAGCCCCACAATTTACCGTAATCTCTGAAACAAATGAATTAGAAAATAATGGCCCATAAAAACACTTTGTCCACATTTTTGGAAATGGGCATTTTTCACAGGGAAATATCCATGTAAAAAATTCCCATGGGGCCAATTCATTATTGTTTTAGTGACTATTTTGTCTAGTGTCTCCCATATCTGCTATTTTCTAATTGGGAAATTCCACAGGCCTCTACGGGGTTTTCACTGTTTGAGCAGTTGTACGGCTGGCCCCCTCGGGAACTTCGGGATATTGCAAAAGAGGCATGGGAAGCAGAGGTTACACTGGAGCATCATCGAGCATACAGATTGTGAGAGAGAGCCTCCTTCAGGCACAAGAGGCTCAGGCAAGAGTCTTCAATCAGTCGGCAAGGCTGAGACAGTTTAGCTCAGGATATCAGATGTTAGTGCTGATTCTCACTGTCGAAAGTAAATTTCTTGCCAAGTGGCAAGGCCCATATGAATTTGTTCAAAAGCTGTGTGACATCATCTACAAGGTGCACCAGCCAGAGAGAAGAAAACCCTACCAGGTGTTCCACATCAACCTGCTTAAGCCATGACGAGACATGGAAACGGTGGAAGCTACGAGACTGGAGGCCAATTCCAAAGCCAAGGTTGGAAGATGTCACAGTGGCAGAGACACTGTCACTGGATCAGAAACAACAGTGCCAAGAACTGCTTCAGCAGAACTGAGAAGTGTTTTCAGACTTGCCGAGATGTACGTAGGTCGTCGAGTACAAATTCCTTATGGAACCTCATGTATGGGTAAGTCTAAAGCTATATAAGATTACCAAAGCCTAACACTAGGTGATTTAGAAGGAGGCAAAGAGAATGATGAGCCTGGGTGTCATTGAGGAGTGAAAGAGCGGCTGGTCTCTTCTTATTGTCCTTATGAAAAAAGCCCAGTGGAGAATGGCACTTTTGTAATGATTGTAGGATGCTGAATGAGGTATCCAAGTTTGATGCATATCCGGTGTCCCGTGTCGATGAACTCATTCAGAGGCTAGGATCACCCACATACATCACCACCTTTGACTTAACAAAAGGGTACTGGCAAATTCACTTGTCCCAAAGTGACAAGGAGAAGACAACCTCAACACCTGATGGTTGCTTCCAATATACCCAAAATACCCAAATGCCTTTTGGGCTGCAAGGAGCCCCAGTCACCATTCAGGGGGCCATGGATCTGATCCTACCCCTCACAAGAAGTACCCGGCAGCTTACCTGGATGATATTGTGATCTTCAGCCCGGACTGGGGAAGTCAACTGCAGAAGATCCAGGTGGTGCTGGATGTGCTGAGGAAGACAGGGTTTACCATAAACCCAAAGAAGTGCCCCATGGGGAAGGAAGAGACAAAATACCTAAGCTATATCATTGGAAGGGGCAAAATAAAGCCACAAGTGAACAAAGAGGTAATCCAAAATTGGCCTCAACCGATCTCCAAGAACAGGTTAGGTCGTTTCAGGGAAATTGTGAGTTACTATCTGCGAATTATGCCATGTTTTGCCATAATAGCCACACCAATTACTGACCTCCTTAAGGGCACAAAGACGTTGATGGCCACGTGATCTTCCGAAGCAGAGATGGTGTACCAAGTTCGGTCTCGGTTGCACCTACCTTCATAAGGAGCTTGTGGTGCAGACAGTTGCCTCAGAAGTCAGTTTGTGAGCAGTGTTGTCCAAGGAAATAAATGATGAGGAACATCTAATCCAATACCTTAATAGGAAACTATTGTCCTGTGAAAAATTATGCTATTGTAGAAAAAGAATGCATGGCCATCAAATTGGAAACTGATACTCTCAGGTACCACCTGCTAGGCCAAATACTCAGGCTGGTGTCAGACCATGCGCTTCTGAGATGGATGAAAGGGAGGAGAAGAATGCTTGGCTGACTAGGTGGTTTATAGACCTCCAGGACTTAAGCTTCCATGTGGTAAATAGGCCCGGGAAACTACATGGTAATGTAGATGCCCTGTTTCGGGACTGAAAGTGCCAAAACCCCCAGCTTTGGACAAAGGAGGGGATATGTGAGAAGGTCACTGATAAATTTCTGGAGGGGAGAAATGTGTCACTGAGGATGTTAGCTTCAGAGACATGAATCGGGAAAAATACTCCAGTATACTAAGTGCTTAAAGGGGTTAATTGGCCATATTAAGGGCTAGGATTTTGTGAACAGCTGAAGAGTGCCTGGTGGGCAGTTCACCCTATCGCCACCCCAGAGTGTGGTCCAGAAGGTAAATGTGAAGCCTTTGGACTCAGTGTTCAGTGTGTCTGGAGATGAGATCTTCAGAACTGTTCTTGTGTTAAAGAGAACTGAACCTTGTTTTGTTCCCCTCAGCTATGCTATTTTGTTTTTTCACTTATGCTAGAAGGACCAAGTTTGTTTCTTTAATTTTGCACTAGTTTATGCAGTACGTTTTTAATAATAAGGGAGTGAGCCGATCTACCACAATATAAACCAATATAAATATCAATATATATAAATCAACCTTACCCACAGTGCATTACACCACGGCATAACGTGGTCCGTTAACGCTGCCATTAACCCTGTGTGAGCGCTGACTGGAGGGGATTATGGAGCGGGCACTGATTGCGGGGAGGAAGGAGCGGCCATTTGCCACCGGACTGTGTCCATCGCTGATTGGTCATGGCCGTTTTGCCGCGACCAATCAGCGACTTGGATTTCAATGACAGACAGAGGTCGCGACCAATGAATATCCATGACAGACAGAAGGACAGACAGAAAGACGGAAGTGACCCTTAGACAATTATATAGTAGATATTAATAGTGATGTATTTATGGAAAAAAAAAATCACACAACAACGATAAAGCAGAATTCAGACGTCCTGAAGAAATGCATTAAAGGACAAAACCTATCACCTAAATAGGCACGTGTACAGACTGTGTCACTTACAGACATCTGCCAGTACCGTGCTATTGTGACGTAATTGAGCTTTGTGTCTGACACTGAAAATTGCCTTTGGTAACAGTCTTTCATGAGGCTGCACTTACATCCTGACATAATGTGCCATCTACTGCGCCATCCCATGGTCTCTAAATGGAGATAATACATGCTTTGTACAAGGGAAAAGGAAGCAACATTGAACTAACACATACTACAAGTCCCAATACCCAATCTAACATCCTATTACCCCATATATCCTCCTATATCTCCTCCTATTACTCCATATATCCTCCTATATCTCCTCCTATTACTCCATATATCCTCTCTATATCTCCTCCTATTACTCCATATATCCTCCTATATCTCCTCCTATTACTCCATATATCCTCCTATATCTCCTCCTATTACTCCATATATCCTCCTATATCTCCCCCTATTACTCCATATATCCTCCCTATATCTCCTCCTATTACTCCATATATCCCCCTATATCTCCTCCTATTACTCCATATATCCTCCCTATATCTCCTCCTATTACTCCATATATCCTCCTATATCTCCTCCTATTACTCCATATATCCTCCCTATATCTCCTCCTATTACTCCATATATCCTCCTATATCTCCTCCTATTACTCCATATATCCTCCTATATCTCCTCCTATTACTCCATATATCCTCCTATATCTCCTCCTATTACTCCATATATCCTCCTATATCTCCTCCTATTACTCCATATATCCCCCTATATCTCCTCCTATTACTCCATATTTCCTCCCAATATCTCCTCCTATTACTCCATATATCCTCCTATATCTCCTCCTATTACTCCATATATCCCCCTATATCTCCTCCTATTACTCCATATATCCCCCTATATCTCCTCCTATTACTCCATATATCCTCCTATATCTCCTCCTATTACTCCATATATCCTCCTATATCTCCTCCTATTACTCCATATATCCTCCCTATATCTCCTCCTATTACTCCATATATCCCCCTATATCTCCTCCTATTACTCCATATATCCCCCTATATCTCCTCCTATTACTCCATATATCCTCCCTATATCTCCTCCTATTACTCCATATATCTCCTATATCTCCTCCTAATACTCCATATATCCTCCCTATATCTCCTCCTATTACTCCATATATCCTCCCTATATCTCCCCCGATTACTCCATATATCCCCCTATATCTCCTCCTATTACTCCATATATCCTCCTATATCTCCTCCTATTACTCCATATATCCTCCCTATATCTCCTCCTATTACTCCAAATATGCTCCCTATATCTCCTCCTATTACTCCATATATCCTCCCTATATCTCCTCCTATTACTCCATATATCTCCTACATCTCCTCCTATTACTCCATATATCCTCCTATATCTCCCCCTATTACTCCATATATCCTCCTATATCTCCTCCTATTACTCCATATATCCTCCTATATCTCCTCCTATTACTCCATTTATCCTCCCTATATCTCCTCCTATTACTCCATATATCCCCCTATATCTCCTCCTATTACCCCATATATCCTCCTATATCTCCTCCTATTACTCCATATATCCTCCCTATATCTCCCCCGATTACTCCATATATCCCCCTATATCTCCTCCTATTACTCCATATATCCTCCTATATCTCCTCCTATTACTCCATATATCCTCCCTATATCTCCTCCTATTACTCCAAATATGCTCCCTATATCTCCCCCTATTACTCTATATATCCTCCTATATCTCCTCCTATTACTCCATATATCCTCCTATATCTCCTCCTATTACTCCATATATCCTCCCTATATCTCCTCCTATTACTCCATATATCCTCCTATATCTCCCCCTATTACTCCATATATCCCCCTATATCTCCTCCTATTACTCCATATATCCTCCTATATCTCCCCCTATTACTCCATATATCCCCCTATATCTCCTCCTATTACTCCATATATCCTCCCTATATCTCCTCCTATTACTCCATATATCCTCCCTATATCTCCTCCTATTACTCCATATATCCTCCTATATCTCCTCCTATTACTCCATATATCCTCCCTATATCTCCTCCTATTACTCCAAATATGCTCCCTATATCTCCTCCTATTACTCCATATATCCCCCTATATCTCCTCCTATTACTCCATATATCCTCCTATATCTCCCCCTATTACTCCATATATCCTCCCTATATCTCCTCCTATTACTCCATATATCCTCCTATATCTCCTCCTATTACTCCATATATCCTCCCTATATCTCCTCCTATTACTCCATATATCCTCCTATATCTCCTCCTATTACTCCATATATCCTCCCTATATCTCCTCCTATTACTCCATATATCCTCCTATATCTCCCCCTATTACTCCATATATCCCCCTATATCTCCTCCTATTACTCCATATATCCTCCCTATATCTCCTCCTATTACTCCATATATCCTCCTATATCTCCTCCTATTACTCCATATATCCTCCCTATATCTCCTCCTATTACTCCAAATATGCTCCCTATATCTCCTCCTATTACTCCATATATCCTCCCTATATCTCCTCCTATTACTCCATATATCCTCCTATATATCCTCCAATTACCCCATATATCCTCCTATATCTCCTCCTAATATTCCATATATCCTCCTATATCTCCCCCTATTACTCCATATATCCTCCCTATATCTCCCCCTATTACTCCATATATCCTCCCTATATCTCCTCCTATTACTCCATATATCCTCCTATATCTCCTCCTATTACTCCATATATCCTCCCTATATCTCCTCCTATTACTCCATATATCCTCCTATATCTCCCCCTATTACTCCATATATCCCCCTATATCTCCTCCTATTACTCCATATATCCTCCCTATATCTCCTCCTATTACTCCATATATCCTCCCTATATCTCCTCCTATTACTCCATATATCCTCCTATATCTCCTCCTATTACTCCATATATCCTCCCTATATCTCCTCCTATTACTCCAAATATGCTCCCTATATCTCCTCCTATTACTCCATATATCCTCCCTATATCTCCTCCTATTACTCCATATATCCCCCTATATCTCCTCCTATTACTCCATATATCCTCCATATATCTCCTCCTATTACTCCATATATCCTCCTATATCTCCTCCTATTACTCCATATATCCTCCCTATATCTCCTCCTATTACTCCATATATCCTCCTATATCTCCTCCTATTACTCCATATATCCTCCCTATATCTCCTCCTATTACTCCATATATCCTCCTATATCTCCCCCTATTACTCCATATATCCCCCTATATCTCCTCCTATTACTCCATATATCCTCCCTATATCTCCTCCTATTACTCCATATATCCTCCTATATCTCCTCCTATTACTCCATATATCCTCCCTATATCTCCTCCTATTACTCCATATATCCTCCTATATCTCCTCCTATTACTCCATATATCCTCCTATATCTCCTCCTATTACTCCATATATCCTCCCTATATCTCCTCCTATTACTCCATATATCCTCCTATATCTCCCCCTATTACTCCATATATCCCCCTATATCTCCTCCTATTACTCCATATATCCTCCCTATATCTCCTCCTATTACTCCATATATCCTCCTATATCTCCTCCTATTACTCCATATATCCTCCCTATATCTCCTCCTATTACTCCATATATCCTCCTATATCTCCTCCTATTACTCCATATATCCTCCCTATATCTCCTCCTATTACTCCAAATATGCTCCCTATATCTCCTCCTATTACTCCATATATCCTCCCTATATCTCCTCCTATTACTCCATATATCCTCCTATATATCCTCCAATTACCCCATATATCCTCCTATATCTCCTCCTAATATTCCATATATCCTCCTATATCTCCCCCTATTACTCCATATATCCTCCCTATATCTCCCCCTATTACTCCATATATCCTCCCTATATCTCCTCCTATTACTCCATATATCCTCCTATATCTCCTCCTATTACTCCATATATCCTCCCTATATCTCCTCCTATTACTCCATATATCCTCCTATATCTCCTCCTATTACTCCATATATCCTCCTATATCTCCCCCTATTACTCCATATATCCTCCTATATCTCCTCCTATTACTCCATATATCCTCCCTATATCTCCTCCTATTACTCCATATATCCCCCTATATCTCCTCCTATTACTCCATATATCCTCCTATATCTCCTCCTATTACTCCATATATCCTCCCTATATCTCCTCCTATTACTCCATATATCCTCCTATATCTCCTCCTATTACTCCATATATCCCCCTATATCTCCTCCTATTACTCCATATATCCTCCTATATCTCCTCCTATTACTCCATATATCCTCCCTATATCTCCTCCTATTACTCCATATATCCTCCTATATCTTCCCCCTATTACTCCATATATCCTCCTATATCTCCTCCTATTACTCCATATATCCTCCTATATCTCCTCCTATTACTCCATATATCCTCCTATATCTCCCCCTATTACTCCATATATCCTCCCTATATCTCCCCCTATTACTACATATATCCTCCTATATCTCCTCCTATTACTCCATATATCCTCCTATATCTCCTCCTATTACTCCATATATCCTCCTATATCTTCCCCCTATTACTCCATATATCCCCCTATATCTCCTCCTATTACTCCATATATCCCCCTATATCACCTCCTATTACTCCATATATCCTCCTATATCTCCTCCTATTACTCCATATATCCTCCTATATTTCCCCATATTACTCCATATATCCTCCCTATATCTCCCCCTATTACTCCATATATCCTCCTATATCTCCCCCTATTACTCCATATATCCCCCCCTTATATCTCCTCCTATTACTCCATATATCCCCCTATATCTCCTCCTATTACTCCATATATCCTCCTATATCTCCCCCTATTACTCCATATATCCTCCCTATATCTCCTCCTATTACTCCATATATACTCCCTATATCTCCCCCTATTACTCCATATATCCTCCTATATCTCCTCCTATTACTCCATATATCCTCCCTATATCTCCCCCTATTACTCCATATATCCTCCCTATATCTCCTCCTATTACTCCATATATCCTCCTATATCTCCTCCTATTACTCCATATATCCTCCTATATCTCCTCCTATTACTCCATATATCCTCCCTATATCTCCCCCTATTACTCCATATATCCTCCTATATCTCCTCCTATTACTCCATATATCCTCCCTATATCTCCCCCTATTACTCCATATATCCTCCCTATATCTCCTCCTATTACTCCATATATCCCCCTATATCTCCTCCTATTACTCCATATATCCTCCTATATCTCCTCCTATTACTCCATATATCCTCATATATCTCCTCCTATTACTCCATATATCCTCCCTATATCTCCTCCTATTACTCCATATATCCTCCTATATCTCCTCCTATTACTCCATATATCCTCCTATATCTCCTCCTATTACTCCATATATCCTCCTATATCTCCTCATATTACTCCATATATCCTCCCTATATCTCCTCCTATTACTCCATATATCCTCCTATATCTCCTCCTATTACTCCATATATCCTCCTATATCTCCTCATATTACTCCATATATCCTCCCTATATCTCCTCCTATTACTCCATATATCCTCCTATATCTCCCCCTATTACTCCATATATCCCCCCCTATATCTCCTCCAATTACTCCATATATCCCCCTATATCTCCTCCTATTACTCCATATATCCTCCTATATCTCCCCCTATTACTCCATATATCCTCCCTATATCTCCTCCTATTACTCCATATATACTCCCTATATCTCCCCCTATTACTCCATATATCCTCCTATATCTCCTCCTATTACTCCATATATCCTCCCTATATCTCCCCCTATTACTCCATATATCCTCCCTATATCTCCTCCTATTACATCATATATCCTCCCTATATCTCCTCCTATTACTCCATATATCCCCCTATATCTCCTCCTATTACTCCATATATCCTCCTATATCTCCTCCTATTACTCCATATATCCTCATATATCTCCTCCTATTACTCCATATATCCTCCCTATAGCTCCTCCTATTACCCCATATATCCTCCTATATCTCCTCCTATTACTCCATATATCCTCCCTATAGCTCCTCCTATTACCCCATATATCCTCCTATATCTCCTCCTATTACTCCATATATCCTCCTATATCTCCTCCTATTACTCCATATATCCTCATATATCTCCTCCTATTACTCCATATATCCTCCCTATATCTCCTCCTATTACTCCATATATCCTCCCTATATCTCCCCCTATTACTCCATATATCCTCCCTATATCTCCCCCTATGACTCCATATATCCTCCCTATATCTCCTCCTATTACCCCATATATCCTCCCTATATCTCCTCCTATTACTCCATATATCCCCCTATATCTCCTTCTATTACTCCATATATCCCCCCTATATCTCCTCCTATTATTCCATATATCCTCCTATATCTCCTCCTATTACTCCATATATCCTCCTATATCTCCTCCTATTACTCCAAATATCCTCCCCATATCTCCTCCTATTACTCCATATATCCTCCCCATATCTCCTCCTATTACTCCATATATCCTCCTATATCTCCTCCTATTACTCCATATATCCTCCTATATCTCCTCCTATTACTCCATATATCCTCATATATCTCCTCCTATTACTCCATATATCCTCCTATATCTCCTCCTATTACTCCATATATCCTCATATATCTCCTCCTGTTACTCCATATATCCTCCTATATCTCCTCCTATTACTCCATATATCCTCCTATATCTCCTCCTATTACCCCATATATCCTCCCTATATCTCCTCCTATTACTCCATATATCCTCCTATATCTCCTCCTATTACTCCATATATCCCTCCTATATCTCCTCCTATTACTCCATATATCCCTCCTATATCTCCTCCTATTTCTCCATATATCCTCCCTATATCTCCTCCTATTACTCCATATATCCTCCTATATCTCCTCCTATTACTCCATATATCCTCCTATATCTCCTCCTATTACTCCATATATCCTCCTATATCTCCCCCTATTACCCCATATATCCCCCTATATCTCCTCCTATTACTCCATATATCCTCCCTATATCTCCTCCTATTACTCCATATATCCTCCCTATATCTCCCCCTATTACTCCATATATCCTCCCTATATCTCCTCCTATTACCCCATATATCCTCCCTATATCTCCTCCTATTACTCCATATATCCCCCTATATCTCCTCCTATTACTCCATATATCCCCCCTATATCTCCTCCTATTATTCCATATATCCTCCTATATCTCCTCCTATTACTCCATATATCCTCCTATATCTCCTCCTATTACTCCATATATCCTCCCTATATCTCCTCCTATTACCCCATATATCCTCCCTATATCTCCTCCTACTACTCCATATATCCCCCTATATCTCCTCCTATTACTCCATATATCCCCCCTATATCTCCTCCTATTATTCCATATATCCTCCTATATCTCCTCCTATTACTCCATATATCCTCCTATATCTCCTCCTATTACTCCAAATATCATCCCCATATCTCCTCCTATTACTCCATATATCCTCCCCATATCTCCTCCTATTACTCCATATATCCTCCTATATCTCCTCCTATTACTCCATATATCCTCCTATATCTCCTCCTATTACTCCATATATCCTTCTATATCTCCTCCTATTACTCCATATATCCCCCCTATATCTCCTCCTATTATTCCATATATCCTCCTATATCTCCTCCTATTACTCCATATATCCTCCTATATCTCCTCCTATTACTCCAAATATCCTCCCCATATCTCCTCCTATTACTCCATATATCCTCCCCATATCTCCTCCTATTACTCCATATATCCTCCCTATATCTCCTCCTATTACTCCATATATCCTTCTATATCTCCTCCTATTACTCCATATATCCTCCCTATATCTCCTCCTATTACTCCATATATCCCCCTATATCTCCTCCTATTACTCCATATATCCCCCTATATCTCCTCCTATTACTCCATATATCCTTCTATATCTCCTCCTATTACTCCATATATCCTCCCTATATCTCCTCCTATTACTCCATATATCCTCCTATATCTCCTCCTACTACTCCATATATCCCCCTATATCTCCTCCTATTACTCCATATATCCTCCTATATCTCCCCCTATTACTCCATATATCCCCCTATATCTCCTCCTATTACTTCATATATCCTCCTATATCTCCTCCTATTACTCCATATATCCTCCTATATCTCCCCCTATTACTCCATATATCCCCCTATATCTCCTCCTATTACTCCATATATCCTCCTATATCTCCTCCTATTACTCCATATATCCCCCTATATCTCCCCCTATTACTCCATATATCCTCCCTATATCTCCTCCTATTACTCCATATATCCTCCCTATATCTCCTCCTATTACTCCATATATCTCCCTATATCTCCTCCTATTACTCCATATATCCTCCCTATATCTCCTCCTATTACTCCATATATCCTCCTATATCTCCTCCTATTACTCCATATATCCTCCTATATCTCCTCCTATTACTCCATATATCCTCCTATATCTCCTCCTATTACTCCAAATATCCTCCTATATCTCCTCCTATTACTCCACATATCCTCCCTATATCTCCTCCTATTACTCCATATATCCTCCTATATCTCCTCCTATTACTCCATATATCCCCCTATATCTCCTCCTATTACTCCATATATCCCCCCTATATCTCCTCCTATTATTCCATATATCCTCCTATATCTCCTCCTATTACTCCATATATCCTCCCATATCTCCTCCTATTACTCCATATATCCTCCTATATCTCCTCCTATTACTCCATATATCCTTCTATATCTCCTCCTATTACTCCATATATCCTCCTATATCTCCTCCTATTATTCCATATATCCTCCTATATCTCCTCCTATTACTCC